>NC_054534.1:94575021-94875021 GCF_017654505.1 Polyodon spathula
TATAATCTCTGTTCCTTGCCTTTTAGGCTCTGGTATCTTTTTCACTTTATAAACATTAATTTGCTTCAATCACCACTTTTTAAAAACGTGGCAAGATGTTTTGTGATTTGTGCTATTTTCTGCTCAGACATTATTGTGAAAGTATCTCCTGTAATACTTAACACTTTCGGCTATCATTTGAAACACTTAAATTGTGAAATAATGTGCTGTCATTTTATGCAAATTAGTTATGCAAATTAGTCAAATAACCTTTTAAAAATTAACTCTACCCTAAAGTACAGCAAGGTTGTTATAGTTTTGGACAGTATTTTGTATGGTTCTAATTTACTGCTGTATTCTACTGTAACTATTATTATTATTATTATTATTATTATTATTATTATTATTATTATTAATAATAATAATAATAATAATAATAATAATAATAATAATAATAATAATAATAATAATAATAATAATTTTGTGCTTCATGAAATATTACCTGTATTCAGTGGTTTAAGACGTTCATACATGAAAACCTGACAGCATTTGTTATATGATAAAATATGATTAATCCTCTGAATTACTTCCTGTCAAAATTATTTGGGATATTATGTAATACTTTATCAGTAACTGATGATTCTGTTATAACTGTCACTTTTGTTCTCCAAAGTTCATAAAGAAACCCATCTTCCAAATCAATTTTCTTTAATGTGCGTGATATTTTGTATTTGGCAGTATGGAAGTAGCAAATGCCACTGACCAGGAAGGGAACTCGTAAGAATAATGGAACCATCTGGAATGGTAGATACACTATAGTACTTCAATTTACACTCTATGCAGATTCTAGTTTACTGTTTGATGCCCTTACTACATTATGTACTTATAATAACAGATAAGCAAGAACAGTCTTCCATAACACTTTCAATAGGGTGTAGCTGACATTTCACAACACATGTCCAGGAACCCATTAGCATAATAACACTATGTAACACAATTTTTGTTCCTGGGTAGTAAGTGTTATTACCTAATTGCTTATGCCTCAAAAGTATAGAAAATGGCTATTATTCCCCACAAACTTTGCTTTTGTGACCAGGACGGGTACATTTCAAAATATCACTATTTCCAATGAGAAAACAGGTGAATTTGTGTCTTTTCGTTCACATAAAGTCAGAAAAAAACAACATATGAATCCAAATTAACATGTATTTATACTAAAGTAATACAAAAATGACTACAAAAGATTTAGAAGTGAGTAGTTTTTTGAGATTTACGATTATACTGTAAATTTACAGTATATATTGTACTAAGTGCCCCATTCATCAGCATACAACACTTAACATGTCATTAAGACAAAACTGCAGTCAGTTTGGTATAATTATAGAATCTATATTCCCTCTTCGGCAAAAGAGACGGTTTCAGTTTCACCTCTTCAGTCCAGCTTTTCATTAAGGTTGTAAGAGCTTAATAAAGGGGAAGCACCCATTTAAAATGCCATATACTTTTTTTGCCTACAAGCTTCTCACACCTAATCATTGCAATGCATTTTCATGTTTGGGCTAAAAAATAATGCATATAATCAATAGAACATTTATTGGAAATATTAGCGTGGTAATTATCTCAGGAATTGCTGACTGGCTGAATTTAGGAAAATGTTGTTATAATGGTTGTATTCATCTTAATAATGATGCCTTCTGCATAGGAACTAAACCAACTAAAAACCTGTTTGCTTTCCCTTTTATTAAATGCATAGTATTGTAAATAAAACAAATACATTATTTGTTTCTTTAGGCAACTGGGTCATTCTTTCAATAATTTCATTGCATTTGGCTTCCATGGATCTGAAAAACAGTTGACATTGTAAGGTGAATCCTTCTTTGATACAGTAGCTCCTAAGCAGGATTAAGTGGTAAAGGTTTTTAAAGAAAAAAAAAAATTCTATGAGCTTATACCTCTGCCTTGAACCACTGTTGATTCATAAGTTTCTAAAAGCCGAGTAGAACCCCCCCCCGACAGAAGGCATGAGTCCAATAGGAGCTGCTTCTCTTATTGAGTACACCAGCTTCTGAAACTGTAGGTTGAAAACATTGAGGCCTATTCACAAAGCATACTGTCGATTTATTTAACAACAGTTAAGTACAGTTTCATGAATATGATAATAGTTTGTGAATGGAGTCCAGTACGTGCAGAAACAAGCAGACCAGGCATAAAAACCATAAATAAACAAATAAACTGCATGCTTATCTTATTGTTGTTGTTTTTAGAGTACTACTAAACTTTCCAGGCAGTTATCATGATTTGTTTTCTTGTTGCATGCTGGTTTTATTGAATTGGTGGTAGTTACAAAAGTAAATATTTATTATGGTTTGAAATAAAACCTTTACAACTTGTATGGATCTAGCTGAGAGCTCAAAGCTTGATGGTATCTTTATTATGTCATATTAGTCCTTGACAAGTCTGGAAAATAAATTAAGAAACTAACTGAATGAACAACTAAGTCAATTTACTAAAAATCTACTCATAGAATCTGACCCAACTGTAGACCACGTATTATCTATAGAAGGTGGTGAATGTCAACTGTTGGACATGGACTCATGGTTAATCAGGGGGCAGTTGTTGTACAGATTTAAACATTATGTCCAGTTGGCTAGCAATTCAGATCAGCTCTGTGAGTGGCAGGGCCTTGATCCCTCAACAGACAGCTAAGCAGATGTCAACACTGCAGATTTGCACTGGTTGCTATACTACGTGTGTGGTCAAGTGACATGTCCCTATCAACGACAGAGCCTTTCCTCTAGGTTGTAATGGCCTCATGTGGACAGGAAATCTGGTTTTGAAAGGCAAAATGGTTAGCAGTGCTTGAGTAAAGAAAGACCTAAAAAAGACTAAAAAAGTCTTTAACTACACCACCCACTCAATAAATATCGTGGGTGCTGGGGTCCAATATAAATCCGCTATGTATTGAGTGCTGTGATATCGTGAGAGACGAATAGAAAAACAAATAGGTTAACAAATACAGCACAACCACTCCCTCATTTTATCAGGGGCGTCAGGGTCCAGTATAAATCCTCTATGCAACCTGCTTTTTCACATTTATTCGTATAAAAAGCAGCACACCATTTTATTTTGTACAGCAGAGGGTAATTGCTTCTCATCAACTTCAGACTCCAATTAATTTCATGAGTCTTCCTCTCCTTTTCAAATGCACAAACCCACTGTATTGAAAGAACCCATTCCCAACAGAGGAGGCTTGTTGCTAGGCAGCTGACGTCACTGCCTTGTGGCTTTTACTAGTGCATTACTGCCACACTTGAACACATTGTTGGCTAAAATTGAGCAATATGTGTGTATATGATAAAAGTACAATATTAATGCTTTGTTTTTAATTGTTTTGTATATTGTTGTTTTTGGTGTGCAGTATGAAATGAAGCAAAAAGTAATTCTAAATGCCTATGCATAGTGCAGCTAAGGCATACGCAATTAGACAGTAAAAATGGGGAGCCAACTCCAGCACTGCGATATATCTGAATCCAGGGGCAATATAACGAAGGGTGGGTGCATTTGTCTTTAAACAGCATGCAATGGCCTGCTATATATTATTATTATTAAAAGTATTTATTAATGTACAATATTTTAGATAATGGGCACTGTACATCATAAGCAAGTTATTTATAAAGCGGAACTAGAAATTCAACAGTCATCACAAGTATACCTTATACAAGGTTCAAACAAAACCCAGAGACTAAATAGATATGTATTAGTAACACATTAATTCTGTTTTTATTTCTTATGATTGATAGGTGATTCAGTATTATTTAATATAATGCTGTACCTGTCTCTCTTACATATTTTATTTTGTTTACGCAAATATAACATAAACAAGGTTGCTACTTTTGCATGACAGGTTTCTTAGGATGAATATTCACTTTTTCTCTTCACAAATATATTTTATTATATGCTTGAACTTCCACACTATAAAACTGAATATATAGATTTATGGTTGATTTGGGTATCAAATCCATTAGAGTACTATACTATTTCATACAAGTATATCATTTGTAATATTCAAACTTTTCAGAGTTATTCAGTTTACCAAGCCATATTATGTGTGCAGGAAGGCACATATACAAGTTCACATCACTATATGTGCTGCACCAGAGAAAGTTTTTCTCATCAAAGAGAGTTTAAAACCCAGTAATATAATATATACTGTGTTAATCTATTAACATAATACTGGTGCAGTTAAGGGACTTTTGGGTTGTTTATTACAGTACCAATTTACCTGTTTCCACACAGCCCATTAGTGTGCTCCTTTCAACGTCAACCAGTGTTCTTGCGCGCTTGTGTCTTTTTATATATCCCCCTAGGAGGTTTCAAATTCAGATATGCTTTTAGATTTGTCTTTCTCCTTGGTTTTGATACTCTTGAGGACTTTTTCAGCGCCTATGCAAAACTAAATAAATTAAGGCTTCAGGGGTCTATTCATAACAGGTTAATGGCTGTTGTAAAGGGGAAAACAGGAGTACAGGTTTTCGACCACAGCTACTTATTTAATAACCATTGCTATTCATAAGGGACAACTGACATGTGTTGTTAAGCTCCAAGGCTAGAATTGTTTTTCCTTTATTAAACTCATAAAAATTCTAATCATAAACACCTCCAGAATTGCACACATGCTCATCACATAGACATGGGTTTTGGACCATATAGTTTATGTTTATGTTTCAAATCTTCTTCAATCAGTAACGTATTTTCATGTGCCCGAAAAAGCCCCTTCCTTTGCCGCTTCAGCATGCTTTCATGTACCTTTGTGTTGCTGTTGGTAGCTCTGTATTTCTGTAAATTGTTAACATGCCAGGTATCTGCCCTCTAGGTTATTCATATGAGATAATGGACTAGACCCTTGGTTCCTTTCACTGTAATGGCAGATATTAGTGATTGCGCATTTACACATTTCTGAAAAAACAAGTGCAAGTACAGTGTGTTTTTCAAGGATTGACACTAGTCTTAATAACTTCCTAATTTATATATGTATTCAATATGATGGCTAATGGGGAAATTAGTGTTGGTGTAATTTATATTGTGTGCTTTTTGGAGTTGTTATGTTTGATTAAATTATTGTTCGATTGAGACTAGCTGTCTGCTAGGTTTGGGTTGAGAGGAAGTGAGTGGGTGTGCCTGTCCTCATAGGCAGATGGGCGGGTCTTGACTGAGTGTCCATCAGCATAAAAATATTTAGTGGGGGTCGTTCTGGTCGACTGCAACGCCATGCTACAGAGAAGGGCACTGCGTCCACTCAGGAGGAGAGTATCCACCCTGCAGGAACTACAGCTACCCAACCGTGAAACTGCAACACGGTGCTTGTGAAGGCAATGCCCAGCCAAGGCCTCGTTCAGTACAGCGCTCGCCCTATGTGGCACCATTTTATTTGTAGTTTTTGTACTGTGTTTTATTTAGCCTTTTGTACAGCCTACTGTATGTGTCCTCAGTGTGTTACCATTGTTTATTTACGTTCTGTTTTGTGTGTGTTAATAAATCTGGCACGCCTGAGTGGAATTTCAACTTCAACTCCCATGTCTCTTTCTTGTGTATCAGCTGTTACCAACACGTGACACCAGTACCTTGTCACAGTTCTTTACAGGATTTTGTTATGAGGCACAAAAGAAAGTGTATTTATTGGTATGTGTTGTGAAACAGCGTAGTGGTTTGGAGTGCCTTGGCTCATTTTGTTTTGTACAACAGATTGGGAAACTTCGCTGAATATACAGTATTATATTTGGAAATACAGTATTACATTTTGTCAATGTTTCATTCTTTTAAAAAGAAATGGCTACCATAAACTGTTAACAAAATGTAAATAAAACTTTGAAGTCAATTGTAAAATTTAAGACGAGTAACTCTGCTTTGCAATTTATTTTGAAAAGGATGACCTTGTATCTAAAGTAATCTATTAGGATAGACTAGCTGTTCATCTAAGTGTGATGGAAATAAGTGGGTTCAGTAGTGCATTGTAATGTTAAGATTGAAAGATTACTGTGTTTGTTATATAATCGCAATACATTTTTTTTGTGTTTATGTACAACATGGGCCATAATAAAATGGTGTTCCCCCCGATACCATTGCTAGTACAGGGGTGTTTTGTTTTTTGTTTTGTTTATTAAAAACACAGACGTTTTTGGGAACATAACTGTTTGGACAATCATTTTATTCACCACACCACTAGCACCTGTCACAAACTGTAATACAAAAGTACCAAAAAGTAGACTTGTGTATCATGCCACTGTGCAAGATGACTACTTTCACACTGCTGCTAAAATAGTCTATTTCATTAATGGTGTATGAAAGTTCTAAGGAATAGAAACACTATATTGAACCTTGTTATATATAAGTTACCATTATGCAGGTTCTTTTCTGGAAACATTAGAAGTAACAGACCTTTATTTCTTTGTCACTTAACCTGTATACCACCTCATGTGAACTCTAACAGGCTAAACTAATAATACAAAGGAGCTGATGGTTAGTAACAGTATCTTTATAGATTCCAGTCACACAGTTTTCCAAATCATTAACAGCCTGTTTATATTTTATTACATATTACCGCAGTAAAAACATCTTATGTCTGATCTTCTAAAACACACATTTTACATGAAAAATTAAAATAACAATGTTTATTTCCAAATGAGGTAAATTATTCTGAAAAAAAAAAAAAAAATGCAAAGAAATATAAAGTATTAAAATATGCTTTAGAGCTGGAAGGAAATGTTTGGCATGTCCTAAATGAATAAAATGTACATAGTGTTCTAGTATTTACTGTAAGTCATTGTATTTGCATAATCTGTGATGGGACTGATTGCTGTGTCTTTAAAATAATCCACATTTAAATTCAAGCACAGGGTCCATCATTTGCCCGCCTACAATGGAAAGCGACCAAGGTGAAAACATTTTCAGATCTTGTGATTTATCTTGTTAAACAGGACTGTCAAAGGCTGACAAGGTCATCAGATGCTTGTGAAGGATGTTGGCCAAAAGTTTAGAGAAAGACAGAAAGCTAATAGCGTTGAGACGCAATAGGTTCTCTATGACAACCAAAGCTTTGCCAGTGTACATTAGGAGGAACCATTTATTCTCAACTGATTAATAACATGGTGAAATGGCAATAAATATATATATATATATATATATATATATATATATATATATATATATATATATATATATATAGTTTACTGACATGACTAAAAAGGGAGTTTTTCCCTCTTTGTAGCACACTGTATTTGACATAAAACTGAAAATTTTCCGACAGTGACATCTTCGGTAATCCGTTGAAATTTGCTAAACGAACCGAGAACATTACGAAATAATATATATATATATAGATATAATATATATATCTATATAATATATATAATCTATTATAATATATATTAATATATCACGGAACAGTGCCTTGCAAAAGTATTGGGGACTGGTAAAAAAGTCATATCTTACTGAATTACAAATGGTACATTGAAATTTTGTTCTGTTTGATATTTTATTTTTAATCACTGAAACTCAGAATCAATTATTGCAAGGTGACATTAGTTTTATGTTGGGAATTATTTTTAAGAAAAATAAAAAACTGAAATATCTTGCTTGCATAAGTATTTAACCCCCACACATTAATATTTGGTAGACAAAATACAGTGTCGGAGTGATTTTGGCCCATTCTTCTCGGCAGATTTGCTCCAGGTTGGTCAGGTTGGTTGGACGACGCTTGTGGACCGCAATTTTCAAATAGTGCTACAGATTCTCAATGGGATTGAGATCAGGACTTTGACTGGGCCACTGTAGGACAGTCACCTTTTTGTTCTTAAGCCACTCCAATGTTTCTTTGGCCTTGTGCTTGGGATCATTGTCCTGCTGAATGGTGAATTTCCTCCCAAGCTTCAGTTTTTTAGCTGAAGCAGATTCTCTTGCAGTATTTTCTTGTATTTTGCTCCATCCATTCTTCATTCAATTGTAACAAGATGCCCAGTCCTTGCTGATGAGAAGCATCCCCACAGCATGATGCTGCCACCACCATACTTCACTGTAGGGATGGTGTGTCTTGAGGCATGGGCAGTGTTAAGTTTGCGCCACACATAGCGTTTTGAGTTTTGGCCAAAAAGCTTTATCTTGGTCTCATCTGTCCATAAAACCTTTTCCCACATCGCAGCTGGGTCACTCTCATGCTTTCTGGCAAATTCCAGACTTGCTTTCAGATGGTGCTTTTTGAGTAATGGCTTTTTTCTTACCACCCTCCCATACAGGCCAATGTTATGCAGAGCTCTTGATATGGTTGACTGGTGCACCATTACTCCATTCCCAGCTACTGAACTCTGTAGCTCCTTCAAAGTGATTGTTGGCCTCTCTGTGGCTTCTCTCACAAGTCTCCTTCTTGTTTGAGCCCTGAGTTTTGAAGGACGGCCTTTTCTTGGCAGTGCCTAGGTGGTGTGATGCAGTTTCCACTTCCTGATTATTGATCCAACTGTGCTCACTGGGATATCCAAACATTTGGATTTTGGTACATTTTGTACCCTTTCCCTAATCTATGCATTTGTATTACTGTATCTTTAACTTCTGTAGAATGTTCTTTGGTCTTCATTTTCCTTCAGGTTCACAGCCTTACCAATGACCCTTCAACCTTGGGGTTTTTATCCAGAAAATGTGACAGCAACTTTAATGGTTCACAGGTGGAGGCCAATGGTAAGGTAATTTTGTCCTCGTTAGGGCAATTTCTTTCATCGGTGCAAACTGGAAGATTCCACAGCACAGGGGTTGAATATTATGCAAGCAAGATATTTCAGTTTTTTATTTTTCTTAAAAATATTTCCCAACATAAAACCAATGTCACCTTACAATAATTGATTCTGAGTTTCAGTGTTTAAAAATAAAGCATCAAACAGAATGAAATTTCAATGTACCATTTGTAATTTGGTAATATGAGATAATTGTTCAGGGGTCTGAATACATTTGCAATGCACTGTATATATATACTGATGCAACAACTGACGTGGTGACATATAGATTGGTGGGGTGTTTTATTCACAGATGGATGCCATTTTGCCCTTGACAGACCTGACAGAAGATGTGTGTGGAGATGTCGTGGTGAGTGTTATGATGTGGGGAGCAATCTCCTTTAACACAATAAGGCCTTTGATGCAGATTGAGGGTAACCTTACTGCACGATGCATAGACGAAGTCCTTAAGGCAACAGATTTTCCATTCCTGCAAGGCAATCAGGAAGTGTCGTTTTTCCAGCATTACAGTGCAAGACTACACAGTGCTAGGATTACAATTGCACGACTTCAAGAAAACAATGTCGAGGTCTTGCCAGCTTTGTCTCCTGACCTGAGTCCAACAGACTGTAGGACCAAATCACCAGTGCCATCCGCAGGAGACAACCGCGACCAGCCAACCTTCACCAGCTGGCTGCAGTTGCACAGGAAGTGTGGCGGAACATCCCACAGCAGTCTATCCATAGGTTGATCAGTTGTATGCGTAAACGCTGCCAGGATTGTATGAACACTAGAGCTACAGGGGGTACATTTTTTTGGTCTTTTTTACGTTCTATTAAAATGCTTATAAAACTACTGCAGCGTCACAGGCTATGAAACTGTTCTGTGTTAAATGTAGCAAAAACAGCGTGTTTATTTTAACATACCAAACACAGGGCTTATCTTTAATTCTGATTTCTTCATTTGTATTTTCCCATAATTATTTTGAAAATCCCTCATCTTGCTTGTGAGCTTATTAGGAGCGTAAAAACTTTGGTTTACAAAATATTTTGCATTTTGATGTTAATCTTTGTTTTCCTTCAGGATATTGTCTGTGACACAGTTGTTTCTGCCTGCTTGTTACACATGAGGGAAATTGGTTACAACATGAGCACTGACACAAGACTTGGGGGTGGTGTTGGAAGGGGTCTTATGACTGGTTTCATTGTTGCACATTTATGCAACAACGATGGGCTATAAAACAATGGTTTTAGCAGCTCAGAGACAACTTTATTAATATGACAAAATTATGAAACTTACAATTTGTACTTTTTAACATGTGCCAATTGAAGTTCCTCTGCAAGCTGCAATATTTGGTTTATCCTATTGATCCACTTGCATGTGGCTTCCTTGTAAAGGATCCAGGAATTGATGGCTGCTAGATCCAGGATGTTGTAGAACAGGCCACCTGTGAGATCCAGCTTTCACAGAGTATTTCCGAGCCATTTGGTCTGCTATATCAACACCAAACTTTGTGGAATTCTAAAACTGTACAGTCTCTGGGATCTTCTTTGTATCATTCCCGATGGCAACGGAAGGATGAAGCGTGCTCCATAAAATACACGTTTTTTCTTGGCTTGCACTTGTAGACTGTTAGAGTGCAACAGGAGTGCTTCAGCAGTCTACTAGAGTAGCGCTCTGTGTTTAGGCCAAATACTGATGGTGGAATTTCTCTCCTGATACTATTTACTGTGCTGACAAGGCTTGTCTTCGTGTCCTGCAGCTGTTTAGCCAATTTTAGTGACATGAAAAAGCTGTCAGTGGTAAGGTTCCTGCCTTGTCCTATGTAAGGTTGCATTAGGTGAAGAACCACACTTTCACCTAGATATTGGCCAGCTTGACGAGTCTCATCCTTGCCCAGGTAGGGAAAACCATTTACAATATATTTTGACTCCACATCTGCTGCAAGCCAAACCTTGCCAAATTGGTCTGGCTTGTCAAAGACTGCGTCCACCGACACCTTGCTTTAGTGGGAAAAAAGTGTGGATAAATAAATCATGTCTGAAAACGGCTCTTGGAGCTATTCAAACCAAGCGCAAAGCTCTCAGGTTCAGCAGCTCGATCATGTGATCACTCTTACGTGTGCACTAAGCCAAACTCACTGTTTTTACTTTGACAGTCAAAATGACAGCTGCGGTAGTTCTAGGTATAACGTATTATATCTCCATAAGTTTCTGCATCTTTTTCTATACCCAAAGAAATAGATTCTATGAGTATAGGTCAGTTTTGCCCTATTTCCCTGTTAACGTGAAAGGCAAGATTTTCTTCAGCATTGTTGCACAGAGATTGTCAGCTTATCAGTTTAACTGCTTCATTGACACTATAGAAACAGTACAAAAAGCTGGTATTCTAGGTGTCCCATGATGCTTAGAGCACATCAGTGTGATCTGGCAGGAAATTCAAACAGCTGAAAAGGAAAGGAAGGAGAGCCATGTGACATTCCTGGACTTAGCTAATGCATACGGTTTAGTACCACATGAGCTTCTTTGGGCAGCATTTGATTTTTTCAGTGTACCGAGGACAATAACAAACTTAGTGAAAGCCTACTTTGGAGGTTTGCAATTCTGTTTTTCAACTTCAGAATTCACCACTACATGGCAATGTCTAGAAATTGGAATAATGGCAGGATGCACCATTTCTTCACTGGCTTTTACCATGGCAATGGAAGTAATTATTAGGATGTCAAAATGGATAGTGGGAGGAGAATTCTTGGCTTGTGGAATGCGACTGCTACCACTTAGAGCATACATGGATGACATGACAATCATGACTACAACAGTAGCCTCCACTAATTGGTTATTGGGCAAATTAATCAATAACATTGATTGGACACGAATGCAATTCAAGACACTAAGTCAAGGAGTATCGCTATAATTAGACGTAAAGTAATGGATAAGAGGATCTACATTAACAGTGAGGCAATACCAACAGTGTCTGAGAAGCCTGTGAAAAGTCTTGGGAGATGGTATGTTGGGGATCTAAAGGACACAGTTAATTTGGGAGAAGTGAGACAACAAGCAGTGTAAGGGATGAAGAGCATAGACAGCAGTGCTTTACGGAGCAAACGTAAACTGTGGGTCTTTCAGTTTGGTCTACTGCTGTGGCCATTCACTGTGTATGAGGTTTCCTTGACAACAGTAGAGAAGCTGGAAGTTTTAATTAGTTCATACGTCAAGAAATGGTTAGGAGTTCCACAGAGTGGGACTGTATGGTAAAGGGATACTGCAGCTGTAACCGAGGAGTTTAAGTACACCAAGGTTCAATTGGAAATGACATTGGTAGAGTCACACGACGAATGTGTGAAGGAGGCAGCACCCGTGTTGAAAACTGGAAGAAAATGGGTAGCAAAGGAAGCTGTGGAAGATGCAAAGGCTGCATATCATGGGGCAAGTATAGCATGGAAGAGGAGGTCTTGGTCTCAGTTCAGCTCCTCCTACATGGCACAAAGCAGCCCCAGCTCAACGGAGGAAGCAAAATCAACGAGTCAAGTCAACAAGGTGCAAAATCAGTAGAGGATGAGGTGAGTAAAGGCAGTTTCCCAGGCCAAACAGGGAGAACGGATGAGATGGCAGAGTGTGGAACAACGCAAGATTGGCTGGCGAGATGACAATGAAACAAAGCAGGATCAGTTTCCTCATCAGGTCAACATATGGTGTTCTTCCATCACCACAGAACCTTAATTTATGGGTAGAAGAGGATCCATGGTGTCCTTTGTGTTCAACAACAGATACATTATTTTGACAGGATGTAAGGGGAGTCTTAGCCAAGGACTGTTTACTTGGCATCATGATCAGGTGCTGCAATGTTTGGCCTTAGCAATGGAAGACAAGTGCAGCCTTTGTGTGTGCTGATGCGCCAGGGAGGCAAAATAGGTTGATCCCTGGAGCCAGCTTTACACTTCAGCCATCAACACCAGGAAGAAGGATGTCTACATCATCAGGAAGAAACGCAGATGGATCACATTAGTTTACAATAAAACAAGCTATGTCTTAGTTGGTACTTATCTTGACGAAAGCTGAATCCAATATCAGCATGAAGTTTTAACATCTACTCTCATATAATGGAAATCATGGTGCACTTTGAAACGATTCATATCAGATTGACTTTGAATAAATGTTCATCAGATCCTCAAGTTTGTTTTTGTTTTGTTGTTTTTTACATGAGACGAACAGGTACATTAAATTCTACTTTTATTCACAATCTCATTCATTTTCATTCATTTTGATTGTCCTTTCGCTATAACGAACCCCTCACTATAACGAACAAAAGGCTTGGAACCTAAAAGGTTAGTTATAGCGAGGGTGTACTATATATATTACACAATTTGAGGTATGTGACTTGAAATGGGTTTACCTTGTGTAATAGGATTTTTTTTTAGCTAATGGAAAAGTCAAATATGAGTTTTACAATATGTTCAAGAAATATAAAGCACCTTATTTTATAGAAAATAAATCATATAAAGGATAGGTTATTGTTTGTGTGTGTGTATATATATATATATATATATATATATATATATATATATATATATATATATATATATATATATATATATATATATATATATATATTATATATATATATATATATAGTAATATGGCAGGGAAGGGGTTAAGTTTTCCCTGCCCAAAAACACGGGCGAATGCACATTGGTGTGTGGGTCTTAATTGAATTAGATTTTGTGTTATTTGTTTTATTATTGGTTATCGCCTGCACCTGGTGTTAATTGTAAATTAGAGCCAGGTGCAGGGTATTTAAAGAGAGCAGCCAGTATGTTTAGGGCAGCTGTAGTGTGAAGAGCCCCATTGTGAGTGTGTGCAACTGTTAAGAAGGTATTGTGTGTAAGCCTTTCTGTGTGTTGTGTTTTGTGACAGGTAAATGGCTTAGCCGTCCTGTGTGTTAGTCAGGGACCTGTTAGTTTATTGTCAGAGAGCCAAAACAGAGTTAGGTTTTGTTTCTGTTTTGTTTATTTATTTGTTGTTGTTTATTAAAAGTGCGCGCAAATGCTTAAACTTCCATTTCCGTGTCTTGGGTCCGGTCTTAAGGGGGCAATGAACAAATGTGAGTTGCAGCTCATATATATATATATATATATATATATATATATATATATATATATATATATATATATATATATATATATAATATATGCATTTATCCGTAAATCCGTCGGGGACCTTTGGAAAACTAACAAAAAATACTTCTATCTATGCATATATTTTCTAATGAAAATGAGTCTAACCTGGAAGCAGATCTTCCTAGTTGCTTTACAAATATTTTTGGTAACAGATTGAAAACTCAAAGGGATCGGTTTAAGAGAAGAAATCAAGGCAGCTGTCTGTGGGCAGAAATTAGCATACATTTCCATAACAGATGTACAGTAAGGTGTCTGTGACAGACAATGGATGAATATTAATGCAAGAGCAGTCTGCTGGGCATTGAAGCTGATTTGCTATTTGAAGAGTACAAAAAAAGGTTAACTGAAGAATCGGATACAGTAATCCACATCCAGTGGTAGTTTAAAAATGGACTCTCAAAAGCCCTTGTAGTGTGCTTTTCAATGTCATTAAAGTGAAGCTGTCTCATAAAGTAACTTAAATCTAGCCAATGTATTTTAATACTTTACATCTTTCAGCTACTCAACGTGTCTTATAGAGCCCAATTCAAAAAGCCTTAATTAATGTGGTATATTAAAAAGGTTTTGTAAGGTCTATTTATATTAGTTTTATATATATATATTTTGGGTTATAAAAGGATATACATGGTAAATGCATTATATATATAATGCATTTACCATGTATATGCTTTTATAACCCAAAAGCTGTATAGAACAGTTTCATGAAAATGTAATTATAATGTTAAATATTATTTAAACAGTGTACTGGTAGATGAGAATTATAGGGTTTGGAACCAAGGGTTCCATATTAGCAGTCAGTGTGTTCACAATTACTCTATCTGGCTCTAACTCATATTTTCAAAATCTATGAAAAGAGGGAGGTAAAGGGTACTGCTCACTTAACTCATAGATACGAAAGCTGGTGCAAGGGCTTTTTTTACACATTTTTATTTCACACCAATTGTACAAACGCCAGCCTGCTTTTCATGTTCATTAGATATGTTTTATATTTATTGCCTGCCAAAGAATATAAATGTTTTGTAAATTGTGGGTTTATGTTGTCTTGTAAAACAATGAACATGTTTTTATGTTTTTCATTATTCCTTTCAGGGAAACCGTATTCTCAGCCAGTAAAGGCAAGTTTGATGATTGTCAGAGGCTGCTCCTTGACAAATAGCAAAAATCTGCTTTAAAACCAATCTGGTACCCCAAGTGCCCAAGACAATCCTGTTTAAATCCCAATCTGTTAAAGTTGTGGAAGGAGAAAGTGCATGTGCGCGTATCTATATTCAATATTTTCAGTGTCCTTGTTAATGGGGAATATTCTATATATAGTTAAATTCTCAACAAAAAAGTGCAGGTACTCATATGCACAGCTGGGTGTAAACATTTAAAAAATTGGGACAATTTGAGTGCCAATGAATAGACACTTTAAAATTCATACGTGTTGGTACACAATACATTTATAAATACAAAATAAGCCTTAAAAAATAACTGATTAATTATAACCAATTCACCATAAACAAGGAAGCTAAAAACACTGAAAGTTTTGTATCCTCTGCATGTATCACTCAGTCATTTACTGTAATATAACACTTAAGTTAAACCTTGGAATGCCCAATTATTATTTTTATCCCAGTTCACTGCCGCAAATTTCCCTCATTGTTGTTTATTGTGCAATTTTGCTTTTTTGAATATTACTGTATCTTACTATATTAAAGTAAATAAATGGAAAACAAAATAATAATAATAATAAAATACATGCAGGCTTAGCCTCCCTAGCCTTGTAGCCACTGCCTCAGGCACCTACATATACTAACGTTAAGATGGGGTAAATAACATTAATAATAGTAAAATGTTTTAATTTTTTAAAAGTACTTCTATTATATGGGTATAAAGAATGTTTTGTTTTTATATTTTTGTATGGAATTTATTTCCTCCTTATTGTATTTTGGTGGCTGTATTGTGAGGGGAGAGTGGTTATTTCTTCCATGCCTTTTATCTGATACAGACAATAAATAACTATTGGAAGTCAAGACTGATCCAGGACTAATACATTGCGAAGCAAAATGCAAAATACAGCACAGGACAGGACTGCACAGTATATATTTTACACAGTAGAAGTGAATTTTGCATGTGTGTTGCATTGAAAATTGCACATTGTTCCATTGTTTTGTCATTCAGGACATTTTTACAGTGTAAATAAGTGTAAAAAGAGAGTTATGGTTTGCCCCCTCCCACTTCCGGCTTGACGAATACAAATATGAATATTAATAGCATGGGCACGAATAGAGACAATGGCTCTATGTATCACCCCTAATGTGTATATATACTTTCATGAAGACTAGCACAATATGCAGAAAAAAAGCAACAAATCAAAATAGATTTTCTTACCAACATCTTTGGCAATTTAAGCCTTGTTATCACATGTCTTTCAATCAAAGAACTGAGAGATCGAAACTAGACAGAAACAGCAAAGGTACAGTAGGGAGAACTTGAATTACACCGTGTAACAATTTTTTTTTTTTTTTTTGTTCCTGGGTAGTAAGTGTTATTTCCTAATTGCTTATGCCTCAAAAGTATAGAAAATGGCTATTATTCCCCACAAACTTTGCTTTTGTGACCAGGACAGTGATATTTCAAAATATCACTATTTCCAATGGGAAAACGGGCAAATCTGTGTCTTTTCGTTCACATAAAGTAAGAAAAAAACAACATATGAATCCAAATTAACATGTATTTATACTAAAGTAATACAAAAATGACTACAAAAGATTTAGAAGTGAGTAGTTTTTCGAGATTTACGATTATATTGTAAATTTACAGTATAATCGTAAATCTCAAAAAACTACTCACTTCTAAATCTTTTGCAGTCATTTTTGTATTACTTTAGTATAAAGTATAAAGTTTGTGGGGAATAATAGCCATTTTTTATACTTTTGAGGCATAAGCAATTATGAAATAACACTTACTACCCAGGAATCAAAATTGTGTTACATAGTGTAATTATTGTGAGTAGATTTTTTCTATTTTTCTTTTTTTTACAGGTCAAATAATATTAAGAAAAAATAAAATAGGCAACACAATAATCTTTTCCAAAGTCTCCAGAAACAATAAGATTAGTAAATGTGTACTGTGCTTTATTCCACAATCATATAACCTTTCCTGCTGGAAATGACCACAGCCATTTGCAAGCTTCAGTGAACATTATTCACGGAAACATTGATATGCACAATGAGCAATCCAGATTTTAATACAACCAGGACCACGAGATGTAGATAAAGATCTTAGCAGCATTATTATTTTTATTTATACAGCTAAAAAAACAACAAAAAAAACAAACACTTTTTTTACACAGAGGCTTGATTTGCATTCAAGTCCTTTGAGTATCTATAGGCTTTCTTGCATATATTTTCAATGCAAAGCTAACCTTTAGATTCACAACAGATTTGGAAAAAGAATCAAATTAAGTCAAATATCAAAAGTAGAATACAATTTTGAAAATAATGAATTATGTAAGAGAATAGTTTATACAGTTAGCAGAAACATTAACATGAAATGCAAGTTTCCAATTTAAATATAAAAAGCATGATTATGGAGAGCTGTTCTCAATAAGGTGCATTATAAAACAGTAATGGTTAAATGCAAGACTACCTACCTCATATTTCTTGTTTTAAAATATAAATGCATATCTGTATTATTGTTTAATGTTTTCTTTTCTCCCATGTGGCAGCATAGAAATGTAAATTCCAAATCTTCTTTACAGCTAATGAAAAGCACGGTTGTCTTTGCCAGACTAGGGTGACAATTCAGGGACGGATCCAGACTTTCATGAAGGGGGGGGGGGGGGGGGGGGGGGGGGGGGGGGGGGGGTCAAGACATACCGTTAAAGTAAACAATATTTTGACATTTTATGAAGGAGCTCTTTGTTTTCACCCATGCTATATGGATCCAATTTGGAACAGTTTTTTTTGTTTGTTTTTTTTTTTATTCCACTAATGTAGGTAATACGAGATGCAGGACTACAAGTTCCAGAATGCATTGCTTTTACAGTTAAAAAAAAAAAAAAAAAAAAGTTAATTGAGTCATTAATGGTCATCCCATGCCAGAGACAACCAAAGATTTAAGAGAAGGGCAGAGAGAAATGTAATCCCTGCTGCTTTTGCTTTTGTACCAACACTGTAGCAATGGAAGCTCAAAAGGTTAAACTAAACTGGGGTACCAGTTACAAAAACTGCCAAAAGACTTGGATTCCTCTTGTCTAGCCATTTACATTTTATCCTGTGTGTTAGTTTCAGAAATAAGGAAACAATCATATTTATGACGCAGAATGAATTTGTGCAGAGTAACAAGTATATATGGGTATCTGTAACAAATACGGCAAAGCTTCTCTCTCATATTTGTTTTATGGGGCACTTCTGATCTTAGCCAATTGAAGTGGCAGAGTTTTTGTAAAATAATTTGAGGGCACTGTGTAATCACCTTTCAGTATCAAAAATCCAATTTTAAACTTCCAACCACTTCTTAACCCTTTGCAGTCCATTTATTCAGCACTTGTCAGACACTTCAGGTCCAATTTTATTTCACACGCAATCTTTATTTTACATATGCTGTTTTCAGAGTTTAAAAGGCACTGAAGTGCAAAAGGACACTCAGTACTGTATCTCCAGCCAAGCCCCACCCCTTGATCACTGTATTTCACATACCTCTTTATAGACATGCATACTGATAAATCCTCTCCTGATCACTTGTATTATCACCAAACTCCCCAATAATGCAATCCAAGTTATTATTTTATTACTATAATATCTCAAAAAGCTTTGTAAATGCCTGTGATATTCTTTGAGCGCTGGATGCAGAAGCAGCTATCTCTTTTGTTTATGTCAGTATTATCTCTAGTAGATGGGTCTATCAGATACACCATTTTTTCAGCTTCAGTCAGCTCTTATCGATCACACTCGGACATTGAAAGGTTTTTTTCAGCTTTTTCCGACTAGAGACCTAAGCTTTACATCTTTATGATGATGTCGGACAGGGTCTGACATTGGACTGGAAAAGAAAATTGCAATGTTGGACCTGGTCCGACATAGGACCGCAAAAGGTTAACACACCCCTCATTTTTTAATTTTCAGAATACCAATATGACATTTTAACTTTAGTTTAAGCAACATCTAATAATATTATAGAAAGCTTAAATGCTGATTAGAAGAGATTTGGCATGTGAAATCCCTGGGGATTCAGTCACTGGGGATAGGGGATATGGAATAAAAACATCCCTTTGATTAATTTGATGGTAAAAAATGAACACCCCCCCCCCCCCACAGGGGGTCTAATAGACTTCTTATGATTGAAGAATACAAGAATGGGGTTGTGATGTCCCTAAAAAAGACGGATTCGGTCTGTGATTCAGCCTCCCGACAGTAGATGGCATCAAACCAACTCGGGACTTCCCTTACCAAGATCTCGTGACCATGGCAAAAGTCATCTTTTTGAGGGGCGGCACCTTGGTGAGGGGCGGAAGTACGAGTATGTAAATTCCAGCCACTGGAGTCAAGTGAAGGATAAGGACACTTGTCAGTTGGGGATTGGTGTTCCACTGACTACAGAGGCGGGACATTACATACTAAAGGGAACGTACTACTGTGTTCGGGGTTGGTCCGAAAGTAAAATAGGAGGAGTAACGGGTGGAGGGAGAGACTGGTTTGGTGCAGCGGGATTTTTAAAAAAAAAAAACACTAACATTTCTTTTGTCTTTTTTTTTTGTTTATGTATGGTTCGCCACATTTAATACACTCTCGCCTCACAGGGTTATATTAGATTCTATAAAAAATGTTGATCAGACTACAATAAGCAAAGTATTTGTGCCTATATGAAATAAAAAGCCTTATTACTGTTAGGGTAAAATCTAAATAAAAAAGTTGATTTAGTTGTAATATTAACAGTTAATTCAATGCTGGAGTAAATGCACTGGAGTTCTGCTGCCTTTATCATTTAGTGTAGTTTGATTTAACTCTGCTGAGAGTGTCAACTACTGCTTTTGAAGGCTTGTATAATTGTACCTAAACCTTTCCCCTCTATTTAAAACGATGTCCTTGGACCTCATTAGACTGACTAGCTATGATTGTAACTGTAGAGGACTGTCACCACGCGCCAGTCTGTACACATTTTTGATAGGGCCTGCTGTGTCACCACTACTATTACTGTAGTAATTGTAAACTCACAAATTAAACTCACATTAGCTGTCAGAGAATATCATAACAGTTAACATGTGGTTTAATAAGCGATTATTTTCATTTAAAACTTGAAATTCCATCTAAAATAAATGTATTTTGCTAAAAATACAACATTGAAAAGACATTCCTCAATTAATTTTTTTTCCTCATTTAGGAGGCGCCAGGTGTAAAATTTTTGGTGGTGCCCAGGGGCCAGGAGGCAGATACCCCTATACTTAAAAGTCTGGGCGGGGTTAAGCTGGGCCCACAGCATTAGCTCCACGGGCCCTGTGATTTGCATGGCTGGTGGATGACATCACAGACCCAGAAGACACACACGCTCTTAGCATTATAGTTTCTATTATTTCTCCCCCCCCTCTCTCTCTCTATCCTGGTCTCCACTCACCAAACACCCAACCCGAGATTCGATTGCTAATCAGTCATTCAATTGGAATCTCTGTACATGTGTATGTGAACTAATTGTGCTCCCCGTGCTTTCATACTAATACCCACTTTCATCTGCACATGGAGTGATTGTGCAATCCCAGGGCCTAAATACAATTATATATTTGAAAATCACTTGTGATAACCAAATCTCTGTGCACCAATACATATATACATATAACAGACAACATAAAACAAAAAACAAAATATGTACAGGGGTGGGACACCCTGCCACAGGCCCTTATCACTCGGCGCCTATGATGCCAAGTACCCTGTGGCTAAGTGGATTGCAGTGCACAGATGTAGAGGTGATGCAGTGCTCAAGTAATGACAAATATGTAAATTCACGGTCCAAACAATACTTAATTTGATACCATTTATAATCCAGGTCATTATGACCACAAATGATAATCCCAGGCAATACATAGCAATGTGTATTGCACTGTTAAATGCAGTATTAAACACACACAAGACACACACACGTAATCACAAGTCCACAGTGAGTGCTGACGTGCAAGTGGTGTGACACAATTTATTCGTTCACACTGGTGAAGTGTTGTCCGGGTTTGGTGCTGGCCTTAAATGGATCGTGTTAGTCATCTTTAACAAGAACAAACAAGTATAATTAGACATGACAAACAAACAAAACACTAAACATTCACAGTACGTTTATAGTTCTCCTTTAGCAGTTTGCTCTTAACCATAACAAAGGAACAGATCTCCTAGCCACATCCCATCTTGTACCATCAGTCACGCCCCCTTGGTTAGAGAGTGCAACCGTTTCTCCTCCAATCCACAGTTGCCACATCGCTTCCCTTCTGGGGCGATGACTTGATGTAGCGTAGCTCTGCCCCCTTTATTAATGGCCGACTTCCACCTTTCCCTTGAATGAATTCTCTGACTGTATAGTCCAGGACACTCTGTTTCCTTTGCACAGCACTCTTACAGGTCAGGAGGGAGATTTATAACCCAAGATTCATTCTTTCTCTGTCACATACCCTTACCAAATTATCTTCAGTGGCAATGCAACTGTACTCGGAGATAATGTACTTGGGCAACTACAACAATTGGTAGAATGATATCACAATGGTGTGGACCAGTACATGTTGGTATTCTATTGTAGTGCCTGGTACTATATCCAATTTGCTAACATACCAATATTGAATGTAAGGGCAGCATAAAGAATCCACTAGAAAATCAGAGAGACTGACTAGTCTCCTAACCAAAGGTTTCTTTGATCAAGATAATTTATTCAGGAACTAGACAAAGTCAACACCTTGCAGCATGAGATTTATCACCTTCAAGGAAGTGTGAGAGCTGGTATAGGTAAGCCAGAAATTACATTGTTTTGAGTAGATTTCTAGCAAGTAATTCGCTCCGAGTGACAAAACACAATCTGTGAACTTTAAACCAAGTAGCTAAAATAATGTACTATAATTTGTACATCTGGAGTTGTTTTCAGAGAGCTTATATAATGTGTTAAATGCAATTATTATTCCAATAATATAAAGTCTGAAATACAGCATTTATGGAGGAATATCTGCTACATGTCTAAAATCAGCTTTTTAAACAAAATCTGACCGGTCACCAAAATCAATACATTGATTTACAGTATTAAAAAAATGGCTACATGAAGTTTCAGAATAAGCCAAGGATTCATAATTGTGAAGAGTCCAAGCAGATCATGTGCTGGCTGTAATTTATTTTTATTTTATTTTAATTAGACCTGAACATCATTATTTATTCATCCTATGTATCTTCCCACAATGTGTTATTCATGGAAATGAGCACAGCTGATTGTCTAATGTTCTCTGTGTTATTTGTACATGCGCTAAATCCATTTTTGTAAATGAGCTTTTAGTTATTTATGTCAGGGATATTAACAAGTTGATAAAAAAGGATGGGTATGCATTAATAATTTACATTTCTCATTTGTCGAGTAATCTGAAAATCCCACATGAGTATAGTTTAATCATGCTCAAAGTGTTTTTTTTTTCCATTAACTTTGGTTACTAGAGCTTCCAGGAAGTCAAGGCAATTTCCATGAGCATGTCAAAAACAGGGGGTATTACATTTGACAGTTTGACTATTTTAATAGATGAAGCAGCCAGATGATTACTTAGAAAAGAAAGTAGAATTGACAGACTAAGGCAGTTGTGGATTGTCGTTGGCATTGTATCATCCATGCCTCTTAAACACTTAATAATACTGAATTTAGAAATACTAAAACAAACCTAAATTCAATGACAAACGTTTAGACTTAAAATGTTTTTAATGTCTTCAATGCTTTTATTACCGAGCTGTCAGTATAAAAGCATCGGCAGGGTGCAGGTTCCAGGTTGGGGAAAGGTTACATTGGTAAATGAAAAGTGCAGGTTAGCTGGAAAATGGGAAACATCAGTAGCTGTAATAAGAACAGATGAAGAAGATACAGTTAAAGGATCACCACATCACATGACATTCCCTAACAACAAAAATCAACGAAAAGATAACTGTATAAAACTGGCAAGAAACAACCTAGGCGCACAAAATAGAAATTTAACTACTGAGTCGTTTCTTGCTAGCTTTATGATACCATTAACATTTATTACTATCTGAAAATTAGTTTTTGTCCTTGCTTCAAAATAGGGACTTTATAAACTGATTTATTTATTTGACTATCTGCTAGTTTTATTGAATTCATATTCAATAATGAGTATCATGTAGGGGACCCAGTGGAAATGTAAAATTGATAAATGCATTTTCTTCCAATTGACAGCTTTATACAAAACAATCTGTAAAAAGTACTTCAGCTATAAATAATTTATAAAAGCTAATTCACCTCAATACAACCCAATTTTAGACTGCAAAACAATTTTGAAAGTATGAGTAACTTTTTGTCTTACAGATGTAATTCTACTTGACACAGAGGGGGATAATTAGATTTCCTACAGTGAACTGCTGACATTAATTTATTTGCTGTGACCCTGTGGTCTGTTTGATCATCAGAACAACTGAGCTGGAGGCTTAAAGGAGGGAGAAAAAGTCATCCAGTGATAATAAAACAGCATGAGTCACCTTTCTCCTTAATTTCCTTAATGTGTGTCCTAGTATTCTGACTCCAGCTGAAAATAGGTTTAATTATAAAGCTATATACTTTATAGAAATACACACTGTCAAGACTGATTAATTCACCCCTGGCACATATTCTGTAAAACACATTTTATTACTATTTTTTTTAAATTTTTTACCTTGATTAAAGTCCAGGAAATGTTTTACTGTAAAAAGGTGTCTAAGCAATGTACAAATTACATCCTCCAATACTTATCCATTTGATACGAATAAAAATACACTTCTGTGAGTTCTGGCATTCTTACAGTATATGTTGGCAAAGTTGACATTGCATATATGTATTTTAACTTTATTATTGAAAATGGATTGGTTACATCCTGCTAGACATTTGAAAAATAGTTGACTGACCACAATGAAGACTTTTGGCTTATAAGATTTTACTGTAGATTATAACAAGCTATAAAGACTATTATTCATTTATTTCACCACTGCAGCTACACCTTATCTCTGGGAAGACAGCTACAAGGAAAGCCGATGAGTCACCCTTGGTTTATCACAGCTAACTTGTGCCCACTTGCTGTGTTTACTTTATTATGTCTCAACCTAGGGACAACACTCAGAGACTGAAATCAATTCAGTTTTGGATTGAAAAGATAAAATATAAAATAATTCTGGTTTATACCAGATGCATGCAGCTTCACCCTTCAAAGCTAGTGTAGGTGCATAGCAGAATATATCAAAGACAAAAATCCCTTATCTTGGAAGTTTAGTTTTTTTTTTTTCTTTAAGACTTCGCTCAATAATATACAAATGCTATAGTACCATTTCTACCTCATTAACGTGTTGTATAACGTCAATGCTATAATGATATAAAAACGTTTTTTTTTTTTTTTTTTTTACATTTGTATTCACATGCCTGGATCTTTAACCACTTCACTGATATAATGATGTACTATCACCTGTGAGGGAACAGAGAGGAGAGTAAGAGAGTAACAAAGCAGCACTATAAACTGTCCGTTTTCAGAAATGAGTATGATTGATGTCGAATGATCATTTATTGGTTTAAAGGAAACATTCCCATATGATATACAGTATGAAACTTTTGGCCCATGGCCTTGTCCATAGGAGCTTGTTAGCCACTCCTATGCTGGCAGAATATGTAATATCTAAAACAAAATTTAAAACTAACTAATGCTGGCAGGCAGGCCTTTGGGCCTTTGGGCCACCCTACCTGCACCACCTCGCAGAACAAACCACATGGAGCTCAGGTAAGGAAACCCCCCCTACTGAAATGGTAGGGGGAAACCTTAGGGAATCCATGGCCATGGGCAGCCCTTCCTCCAGGCTCTAAAAGAAGAAGAGGAAAAAAAACAACTCCTTTACACTAAAATGAATTAACCACATAACATTTTTTTTGTGCAGTTAACAAGTCATTATCATTTTTGTAATGTACAGTTCATATGTTCCTGATGTCCAACTCCCCATAGCTTTGATTAGATGTGGAGGAATGTTTCGTGAAGCAGTCCTATTTTAAGGCCCATTGTAATGGGACTACATTACAATTTTGAAAAAAAATTCAAATTAGCACCCTTAGGGGTGCTAAAAAGGATGGGCCTTAAACTAATTCAACAAAAACCGGTAAAGGGACTGTAAATTAAATATTTAAAGAAAACGGGGAGGTGGTACAGAGCACGCCCCCTAGAGTCCACTGGTCGACAAACGATGCCATGTCGCCAGCAGACTTTACGTGGGCGTGCTCTAAATTAACCCTAGACCGGACGAGGGCCCAGAACATGGCTCCGCAGTCAAAGAGACCTTCCCCGCTCATCTTACGCTTCCTGGTCTTGTAAATGGCCAGTTTAGCAAAAGCCAGGAGCAGATTGATGAGGAGGTCTCTGTTTTTGTTGGAGCCACGAACAGGGTGCCCAAAGATGAGGAGGGTGGGGGAGAAATGTAGCCAGAACTGCAGCAGAAGGTTCTTCAAAAGCAAGAAGAACGGCTGCAGCCTGGCGCAAAGAAAATAAATGTGAGCCACCGACTCGGACTGTCCGCAGAAAAGGCATGCGGCGTCCGAGTCGGTAAAGTGACGCAGGATCTCTCCCGATGCGAGCGCTCCGTGCAGGACCCTCCATCCCAGGTCCCCAGCTCCCCTGGAGACCAGCGGGGAATACAGGGCCTCCCATTGGGGACCGACGCCCTCCGGCGTTTCGTGAAGCAGTAGAAGTAGCTGCGCCGATTCTGAAGGAATGTACAGAATAACTGTAGGGTGAAAATTCAACGTGGAGAAGAGGCAGACGTAAGGATTTGATGAACCAAAACCTTGAGACGATCGTTCCTTCCGGGGTGCGGAAGAGGGGTTTGTCTGGAGCAGCAGTCGGGTGTATTGATAGGTAGCTGAATAGAGCAGAAAAGGGACAAATAGTATGATTAGATTTAAATAGACACGTCCTCTCCCTTTCTTTTCTGATCAGTTTTTCAATGTTTAAAAAATAAAGAATACATGACCTGAGATTGGAGTTTGAGACCGCTGATGCAAAGGTCTGTAGATGGATCTGTAGATGGTCTGTAGATGGATCTAAAAATCCTGATCCCTGGTTAGTTATATAACAGTTAGTATGTCTGTTTTGTTAGGATTTTCAACAGCTGCATTTTTTTTTTTTTTTTTTTTTTGCATTTTGTTTGTTTCTGGCACCTTTTGATCATGTCATCACTCTGTCATCATTCTGTTTCCCCCAGTATACTTTTCCTTTGGATGAGAGGAGGTAAGCATAGCTCCGTGCTCATAATAAAATACTTGATTAACCCTTTTCAGTCCATTTATTCAGCGCCTGTCAGGCACTTCAGGTCCAATTTATTTTCACACACGCTGTTTATTTTACACAAGCTGTTTCTTTTTTTTTCTTTTTTTTTCTTTTTCCCGAGTAAATCTGGTTTAAAGGGCACTGAAATGCTAAGCGACATCAGTACTGCATCTCCAGCCAAGCCCCACCCCGTGTTCACCGTATTTTTCACATACCTCTTTATAGACATGAGTACTGATAAATCCTATCCTGATCACTTGATTTATCACCAAACTCCTCAATAATGCGAAGCAAGTCATTATTTTATTACTATAACATCTCAAAAAGCTCTGCATTCAAAAAGAATGCGGAAGCAGCTAATCTCTGTATGGTGCAGCTGCTGGGATTATTGCACGTCCCTTTTTTCGGTTTTGTTCGGATCCTATCGGTCTCACTCGGTCACTGAATGGCTTTCTCGTTTTTTTCCGGAGAAAAAAACAACTAGAGACCTGTGCTTTACGTCTTTTCGATGATGTCGGACAGGGTCCCACATCGGACTGGATAGGGTTAAAAGTATTAAGACTGCTTAACTGTTAATAAAATATGACATGACATATATGGTATTGCTCTGAAAATACTGCAGCAGTTGTATTATTTTTCAAAAACTTTGAGAAAGTTGTTAATGAATTTCTTTTGAGCAACGGGGCTTGCTTGCTCAATAGTGATCCTGCGTTCGACGGGTGTCACACATTTTTACTGTATTCCTTTGTTCTAATAGGGAATGGTGGTCCAGAAATACGTGGAACGTTTTATCTTCACTATTTTGCAGGTATGTTGAACTCCCTTGTTCTAAATAGAAAGCTAGATCGAACTGCTAATTAATATGTTTTATTCTTCTTGTTGCTGATTGTGATACTGACTTTTAAAATGGCCGATTTATATAGTGCTGTATTACACATATGTTTTAATCCATATTGATATGGTACCCATTTTGTGTATTTTTGATTACAGATCTAAGATGTGTAGAAGAAAGCAAATATGAATTATTTCTTACCTGGGGTATATCCATAATAAGTTTTGTGCTCTGTAAAAATGTATTGTCTATGTATTTTTTTTTTTAAATTCTTCTTTTAAACGACAGAGGCATTATTATTATTATTTGTTAATAATATTAATGGTTATGATTACAGATAAAAGATCTTTTGGTAAAATATTGCAATAAAAAAATGGTAGATTGTTTCTCAAATATATATTTATATAATAGTATTGTTGGGACTGGGCAAGGTACTTGGATTCAACATTGCTGTAGACTGGAAAGCACCATCAGAGACCAGACTGTGAGCTAGCTGAAATGATTTATGGCAGGTCTCAATAGTTGAAAGGCACTTATCTAGACCAGAAATAGTGGATTGTTGTGATTGGAGAGCTTGACAAATGACTATGTTGGAAATGTCGGTATGGATTGGACTATTTGGGACAGATGCAGGAGAATCTGAACTTGATTGAGAGGATTGAGCTGAAGGACAGTGATCATCTGGAATCCGCAACAGTGATGAATCAACTGGATTAATTGCTTTGGTCGTGGAAACGTTGGAACAAAGCAGCAAAGCAATCAGATCCTTACGGAAGCACCTACACTGTAGGATATTTTCCTTTTGTACAATGTATTCAGAATACAGGGAATTGACCAGGATTTGTATTTATCGGAATCGTGATGGGAAGCCAGGTTTGGACTTTTCCACTTGCCGGATCTTGGAGCTGGAGATAAAGCATTCTCAAAGTTTGGAATGCTTGGTTTAACGCTTGGAGGAGATGCAAACAATAAAACGACAAGAAGGCGTAGACAAATTAGGCTTTTATAAGGCTGATGATTACGCTATTGATTAATGGGTGGAGTCTCCTATTCAGAAAGACAACAAGTTTCCAAGGAGTGCAGTGAAACCAGACAGTAGAATCAGAATATAAGTGAGAAAAGGTTCAAATACAAGTGAGTCACTCTATAAAGGATCAACAATGTATTGTATGTTTGTGAGGCCTGGGGTTACAAGCAGACTCTAAATGTAAAGGCTTGTTTGTTTTGACAAGGGAGTTAATAAAGAAAGTAAATTATATTGCACCATAAAGACTTATCTGTTTGTCATCAGAACTCCTCTCCAGTCAATGCAAACCTTAAAAACATTGACATAACAGTAATTTATAACACAGCAGAGAAACAGAGGCGATCAAATAGACAAGTGGAGCACTGAGCCCTAACCAGTCTTGTTATGCTTGTATATCCCCTTTGGTCACAATTACATTTTTAGAATTTTTTAAACAGTTTGTATAAACTCTGCTGAGTTCAAGAAGTTGCCCTGCCAAAACTTTGGGAAAAAAACCCCAACATTATGCATTATAAAATAGATAGGAAACTTCACATGGTACAATTATACATGCAGTGACTGAAGGGGACATTGTGGTGTACTTCTGGTATATGGGGTACAATATCAAGGATGGCAACTTACCTTCCTAGCAATTCCTTGCACATTGAAGCAGAATGTAGCCATTTATTATGCAGCATCTCATTAGAGGAGCAAGATCCTCAGTCAAAAGGGCACTGATATGTATGAATCGTCAGGATGTATGATCATCACATATTGTCTACCAGAATTTGTACTGTGTTAGAAAAGTTTGGGAAGAGACTTTACACTGCCATTGCCTTCCTGTTATACAGGGAAAGTAGGATTATTGACCTTGGTGTCCAGTGGTGTGCAAATATCTAGAGGAATCTCCACTTCCAAAGCATGTTCCAGTAATGAGCAGAGTCTTACAAAATTCAACTTTCACACTCAGGGATAATCCACTTGAGATGTTATATGCATGCTTCACAAATTGACAAGCATACGTGCTGCTAGAAGCAATCTCGAGGAGCTGTTCTATAAGTCGGATTGGCCTGAAATTGTTTTGCTAAGGGCCAAATAAATCAGTTATTCACAGCTATCAAACAGCGAACCCCTCCAATCCTTTTATCCCTTGTACTCCAAATACCAACATAGATATCATTACAGCAGTGTCACACTGATGGCTGCCAGTTTTATCAGATGATTTTCCTTTACATGTCACTTTGTTTTTCTTTTCATGGAAATAAATGACTGCTTCGCTTTATCCAGAAGTTTTTCTTTCCTTGAGTTTTTGAGCTGAAAAGGGTTTTTAAAGATCACTTCTTGCATTTGCTTATGGCTTGTCACAGCAGCTTTTCAATTTCCAGCAGCCATTATGTCTGTTTGCCTGGAGCTCAATGGCTCAAATATAGATTTACATATTATTTTAGTGTTAGATTGCTTATCTTGGGAACTCAATATTTTTATTTTTTCACATAGGTTTTAAAAGTTACTATACAGCATGAACAAGGAAAACATTGTGTTTTTTTTTATAATGTTCTTGAATTTCACAATACTTGAACTACTTGCTGGAAAGTGCTATCCATCTACTGATGATGAAATATTTTAGTTTGGACTGAAGATGATTGATGTGTCACTGGGTTAGCTTCTGATATACAATACAAGGTAACAGATTCCAAGAGGATGATGCTTATTAAGCAATTTAGCACATAGTCGGAGTTTTAGTTGGGTGAGTATCTCCAATATCACAAGTCCACCTTTGCAGTTTATTTAGTTTATTTATCATTCATTTTTCAGCAATTCAGGGTTTTTGTTGTCGAAGTGTAAAATATGTACTAATAAAAAGAAATAGCCTCTCCATCTTACTTGTGAAATCCAGACTCATTTTTTATTCCACACATTTTAAGATTATTTCCACTGCTACCGCTAAGTTAATTTATCAACTTCACTGCCTTCCTATGCTTAGCACTAGATCCAACCACCATCAACGGGATGAGCTATAAAAAGGCACTGTTATTCTGAAACTCTTCAGGGTCCATAAAACAGTGATCTACAACCATTAGGGCAAGAATTAATTAAACAAAGCCACTGCTGCAGAAAAAACAAAAAAAAAACAAACACATTTTGCTGCCTTATTCAGCAGTTTGTTTATGGTCTGGGGAGTAGGGTGTCAGCAAGACCTTTACAAGTGCATGTTAAGGCAGTGATGGGAGTCTTGTGTTTTTAAACCATGTGATCCCATTTCCACATCTCCAGAGCTATCATGCCACAACTAGAGCAGCACGGGTTACCATATCTACTCGTGGGCTTATTTGTCAACTTTTAGAAATGTGCTGTGGAAGTAGAAGCTATGGTAACATACTAAAGATCTTATTTTTATGATGTTTTAATATATATACAGCTCTGGAAAAAATTAAGAGACCACTGCAAAATTATCAGTTTCTCTGGTTTTACTATTTATAGGTATGTGTTTGGGTAAAATGAACATTTTTGTTTTATTCTATAAACTACTGACAACATTTCTCCCAAATTCCAAATAAAAATATTATCATTTAGAGCATTTGCAGAAAATTATTATTAGCAGGACAACGCTCCATGCCACACAGCCAGGTCAATCAATGTGTGGATGGAGAACCACCAGATCAAGACCCTGTCATGGCCAGCCCAATCTCCAAACCTGAACCCCATTGAAAACCTCTGGAATGTGATCAAGAGGAAGACGGATGGTCACAAGCCGTCAAACAAAGCCGAGCTGCTTGAATTTTTGCGCCAGGAGTGGCGTAAAGTCACCCAACATCAATGTGTAAGACTGGTGGAGAGCATGCCAAGACGCATGAAAGCTGTGCTTGAAAATCAGGGTTATTCCACCAAATATTGATTTCTGAACTCTTCGTATGTTAAAACATTAGTATTGTGTTGTTTAAAAATGAATCTGAACTTATTTTCTTTGCATTAGTCGAGGTCTGACAAAACTGCATCTTTTTTGTTATTTTGACCAGTTGTCATTTTCTGCAAAGAAATGCTCTAAATGATAATATTTTTATTTGGAATTTGGGAGAAATGTTGTCAGTAGTTTATAGAATAAAACAAAAATGTTCATTTTACCCAAACACATACCTATAAATAGTAAAACCAGAGAAACTGATAATTTTGCAGTGGTCTCTTAATTTTTTCCAGAGCTGTGTGTGTATATATATATATATATATATATATATATATATATATATATATATATATATATATGATATATTGGTGTATTATATATATAATATATATATTCACTACACACTGGTGGTACTATTTGCTATAACGATATGTGACCAACCATGATGACACACATTGAAACTACTGTAGGCAAGCAGGGATAAACTCTACTGTAATGTCATATTGCATGCAACGTGGCATAACGTGCCGGTTACCTGTAGTACCAAAACCAGAATATTTGTAGAGCTACAGTATAATCAGTAAAGGCAAACATGCTGTATATTGTTGTACATTTCTAATAAATCTTATTAAGCCCCAATGAGACTGCTCCTTTAAGTTTAGGCTTAAGCCGATATGGTGCTGCCAGATTACACACCAAAGGTTGAACTAACTTTCCATTTTTGTGTAATTTAAAAAAATTTGTTTTACTGGAATCGAGCACTGTTTCAAGATAAGATTGGAACAGCTATGACATGCGAAATCCGGATGAATTTGGATTAGATCCGAGCAAGATCTACAGTGAAATTACAGTCAATTGACAATGACAGAGCAAGGTCATGCTGTCATTCTAGGCTCCACTCAGGTAATTTCCGTTTCGCTTGAAACCCAGCAAATTCATCTTTCTAAGTCTTTGGGAATAGATCGCCCTCGACCTGAGATGCATTTGACTCTGCATTGAATGAAAGCTGAAACCAGTATACTGCTTCCATTAGCTACCCGAAGTCACTATTCTTCTCAAGTCCTTTGTCTATAAATATGTGATGGTTTGACATGATTTTTATTACAAGCTTGCAACTTTTACAGTTCCATGAGGATTATACATATTAATTACTACAATTGTAATCTTGTTATACCGTCCCTTTCCATTCTGAATAAAGAAAAGCTATACAGTGTGACTGGACGTAAATCGAGTTCTGAGATCATTTCCCACATCATCCCATATATTGCAGAACACAACACAATAAAAAGACAATTTTACAGTCTGCTGAACAAATGTTTATTATGTCTGTTTATACAGTGTAGGTAATGTAATACTATTTTGAAGCACAGGCAGTACAGTTAAAAACATAAAAAAGAGAGGAGGCTATTTGGCCCACCACTACTCATCTCGTTCCTAGTAGCTGATTGCTTCTTATTTAAATGTGTATTGCAGTCTGAAATACAGACTCTGCAACAATAACAGAAGCTCCACACTTTGTAAAGCCGGAAAGGCTGTCCTATGTGCATGTTAAAACAAATATTCAATTCCTGGCTGAAACCGGCACTGTTCGGGGTACTTGAGGAACAGTGTTGAAACATTGTTTTCTGATATTTCAATTTAACAAAATTATTAATCTGAATGAAACAAAACATACACTTAAGTTAAAATACAAAAGTTAAGCAGATTCATACATTTTGCTAACATTGAGTATTAATAAAAATCAAAAAAGTCAGAAAGTAAATCTCGTAGTTTCTAAGAATAAAAACTGAAGTCAAAGCTATCACCCTGCATTCAAGCAGCTAGCAGGGCCAGTGAAATATGACACTGCTTATCCTCACACACACACATACACACACAGCAGCAGTAGCATGCAGGCTGTGACGTCTCTAATAGCTTACTAATATACCCCACCCCCTAACACACACACACACGCACGCCTGCATGCGCGCATATGGCCTAAACTGAAATGGTGCAGACAATCATAGAATATGTTAAGCTTACTAATGGTATATAGATTAAGGATATAGCAAGTTTACTTTAAAAATAAATTATCAATACTTATAGTTATTTCATCAAGTCTCAATAAACGTTGTTTCACCCAAAATGTGTGCAAATTAAACAATAGTTCAATTTCTATGGGAATGTGCTACAATTCATTTAGGAAAATGCAACTTGAATTATACATAACAGTTCCTTGAAGTTTAAACTTTTGGTCCGCTGGTTTGGAAACTCAATCTGTTGAAGTGTCCAGTATAAAAGGTTCTCCTCTCAACAATTAAGTCTTCAATCCTTGAATAGGATCAAAAAACAACTGCAACTAAGTCTTCACTCCTGATAGGATCCACAACAGCTCCCGTCCGCTCTGTCATCTTCGCTAAATCTTTAGCTACTCAGATAGTCGGGTAAAGTCCCCTTTGAATACTGTGGTTTAGGAATACAGCAGACCCAGGCTTTGTCCGATAAAGGTTTTTGTAAGTTTTATGGCAGTCCTCCAGCCGGGCCTCAATCTTGTCGCATTTGATAGTTGACTTGCTTGCACCTTGCTTTCTGTTCTTGGGTCCTGTTGCAGCTTCGTTGACAGCACCTTGTTTAGCAATCGATTTGGAGTGCATAATGTTTAGTTTTGCCCTTTTTCAACAGTTTCATTAATTAGTCCAGTTACATTTCTAATACATGTTCAGGTATTAATATCGTATTCAGGGAATATGCACCACAATATAAGTTTTAAAAGTGTGCTCTACATTTGCATAACCAACAATCAAATTACCAAAATTAAGCTGAATGCTAACAATTTCCAACAGTTCCTATATGGTCAGAACAGTCCCATTTTCCTATCAAATGTCCTTCGTCCTGATGTCTCTCTTTCAGCTGCTGACCCTCGTCCTCGTCTGGCAGGAATTGTGTTCACATAACCACATCTGTCATATCCAGTCATATTGGAGAAGTATATTATTTCCTCACTGATGCTGCAATATGATTTGATGTGTATGATTTTGAGTAAAATGTGGAAGTCAATGGAGCATGAAGGACTGGAGTTAGCTACACCTTTGATTTTCATGCAGCAGATATTCAGTATATTAAACAGTGTATTTTCAGTTAACAAAAAACTAAAACAAAAATGGCCAAAACTAAAAATCTATTTTTATCCTTATCAAAATAGTAATAGAAACTGAAAAATGTTTAAAAACTAGAACAAAACTGAAAGGAAAAAATTAACATGAAAAATGAATATTCTGAATTGTATCATTTCAAGAAAATTCTATATACATAATCTAATTTAAATAAAGCAAACAAAATGGCATCTATCAAAACAACAAAAAAAAGACAGTGACGAGTAAAAATACTTATTTATTCTAATAAATATTTATTCTGTGCAGTAGTTAGTGAAAACCACGCACTCTGCTCTTTTTGTGGCTGTGACAGGGCGATGAGTGGTGGGTGGTGAAGGACACATAATACAACAATTGAACAGTGTTTATTTAATAATTTGTGCACAGAAATAAAACAGGTTGCCCCTATACCAGCAATGGTATAGGGGAATCCAAAAACATGGCTGGTTGTAGTACCCCCCAAAAAAGAAAAAAACTCCAATAACCACAATAATAATCCTCCATGCACAAAACTGAGCTCTGTGATCCTGGTGAAAGTGGTGTTATACTGTGCAGTGAAGCACTGAATCATGGGTGTAAGCTGGCTCCATGGCTGCAGCTCCTGATCTCCATCTTACTCGTCTGCAAAACAACAAACAGAACAAAATACAAATACAGGCTCCAGCCAGTTGTATTGTCTCAGCGTAAAGGGAAGTACTCACACAACATCTCCCCCTTTGTACTACTCAACTCCTCTCTGCAAATAACGTGATTTAGCCATTTCTGAAACCATAGTTTACAATGAGGTGCAATCTATAAGCCCTGCATACCTTTTTTAGGGAAATGGAAAGTTTACAAACGAGAGGAGGCTATTCGGCCCATCTTTCTCATTTGGTTGTTAGTATCTTATTGATTGCAGAATTTCATTAAGCAGCTTCTTGAAGGATCCCAGTGTGTCAGCTTCAACAACATTACTGGGAAGTTGGTTCCAGATTCCCACAATTCTCTGTATAAAAAAGTGCCTGCTATTTTCTGTTCTAAATACCCCTATATCTAATCTCCATTTGTGATACCTGGTCCTTGTTTCTTTTTTCAGGTTGAAAAGTTTACACAGTTTACAGCTAGCCCACTCCCCCCGCAACAGAAACATCAAAATATAGAAGTCATAGGTACCTGCTAACAATGTTTTATGGAAGGTTTTAGTGTTTTTATAATAGGCTTTCTACTGAAATACTGTGCAACTTGGTTTGAAAGAGGGGATTTTGTAAATTGTTTTTATAAAATAAGTTGTATTCAGTTGTATAATTTCCTGGATTAAAAAAATCATTACTTTTACTTACTTGGAATTAACAGTATTAGACCCTGACAACAACATATTTGTCTCCCAGATATTTTCGATGTTATCATACTGTCATTGTTCTGTACTTTTCTACATTTTGTAGATGCGCTTTCCAAACGTGGAATGCCTGGAGGGGATTTGCCAGTGTCTCTTTTGTTCACGCAATATCGTTCCATAGATCAAAGTGCGTCAAATAGAAGAATCATAATTGTTCTGAATATGCTTCATTATCTCCTGTCATCCATTACAAATATTATGTTAAAGATTACTTATCACACAACTTCAGAACAAATAACCAAAGGGCCAATTAAGCTACATATTTGAAAAAAAAAGAAAAAAAAAAAGCTAAGCAGGGAATGGGCACAGAGCTACACAGTGCTTCTCTACGATTGTCAAAAGTATTTCTCAAGAATCTCTCGACAGACTTCTCTGAGTAACCTCAAAACAAGTGAATTTGTTCATACATTTAACTAAGAATAAAAATTACAAATCTGTTATACAGTGGAGATACACACATCTTCAGACTGCTGCTGATATTAATCACTGGATTCTCAGCAGTAAGAGAAACTTTGACCTTGTAGGTCAATCAATAATGTCTCTGCTTGTGGTTTCTTTGAAAAATAATTGACTTGGAGTTAAGAATTGTACATCTTTTACCAGACACATTTTGTTTTTACAAGAAGTTCAATATCTTCATATTACAAAGAAGCTATTAATGCTGATAGTTAGATTGCTGAGTGAGGAGGGAGGGATATATATATATATATATATATATATATATATATATATATATATATATATATATATATATATATATATATACGTAGTTAACAAAAAATTTAACATGGCTACTGGCACAACTAGTGTCGTGTAATTTGTGCGAGAAAACGATACTTTTTTTAGTATTTCCCTCTATAAACATTATTACCTGTAAATAATTACATTTCTGTTTTATTTGTTATTAATTTAAACAAACCTAACTTGTTCATAACAAGCAAGGGTCATCATTTGACTACAGCTAGAATGCTCAGTAAGTATAATACATTCTAAAATCTTACAAATTTGTTGTAAATACCCTGTTTAATGCAATTAATTTAGTAACATACTAGCATAGTCCTCCTTAATTACCATCAAATGACACCCACTAGTACATCACTTAGAAGTTTGCTGTAAACCCACATTTAAATAAAAACGGACAGTCCAGTGGATGTTTTTTAATCGTTGCATGCTACCTCAATTTTTGTTATAAACGTATGTGTTTCTAGAGTATAAACTAGACTAGGTACTCTTAGTCACACTAGCCTTAGCTTGGAGTGCCCTCCCAGTCACATTAAAATGCCTCGAGTCTTCATATGTTTAAATTTTTGATCAAAACATTTGAACGCTACATGCAATTGTTCTAGCTAGTTTACCTGCAGATTTTGGTATTTAATTGTCTTCTGAAACCTCCATTGATCTTTGCTGGAAACCTACGCTATATGAATGAGAGAATTTATATTCATGTAATACATCCCGGCTCAAATAGTGAACAGCTGTCATAGCAAGGTGGTTAGGCCGCGGATGAATGCCTTCTCAGCCAGGTCTTCTTGTACAGCTGACGGGATACCCTCACCATGACTAGTACAGCATGTCTGAACCCTGAATCTCTTCCTGGTGGCCAGGTGGTGGCGCAGGCCAATGACAGGCTCAACTTTCCTGAACCTGTGGCTGAGGGCTGCGAAGAGGGCTTTGATATCTTATTGAATTGCTTGGTCTAGGTCAAGGAGCACCTGTTGATGGTGTTTCCATTGGCTGGTCTCGTTGCTTGCAGGTCCGGGAAGTTGCAAAGGTAGTCCTCAATACATGCCACCGCTGTAAAATGTTTTCACTTTCACTTTATTCCACAACACCTCGCAAGCCTTACTTCACAGAGGTTACAGCATTATTGTTATATAGTCCTTAATTTTAAGATACCAGTAATTGGAAAGGATTAGTAGCTGCAGCACACTTTAACAACAGGCATTTGCTAACTCTCAGTTTTAAAACTTAGCTATGGTTCACTAACATAACACAGTGGAATAATCACAGTATAAATTAATAATTGTAGGACAGTATTTACACGTGTGTAAACTTTAACAATAAAGCCAAAACAAAAATGCTTTAAATGAAAAACTAGTTAATAGACTAGAAAGCACTGGCAAAATCAACTCATTTTTATACGGTGCAGAACTAATTTATTTACATATTAATTAAGGATGTTGTGACATCTGCACGGTGGAAGTCTTAACCCTTAGCGGTCCATTTATTCAGCGCTTGTCAGGTGTGTCGGGTCCAATTTATTTTCACACGCGCTGTTTATTTTACACAAGCGCTTCAATTTTTTTTTTTTTTTTTAGAGTAAAACAGGTTTAAAAGACACTGAATTGAAAAGTACGCTCAGTACTGCATCTCCAGCCAAGCTCAACCCCTTGTTCGCTGTATTTTTCACATACCTCTTTATAGACGTGCATACTGGTAAATCCTTTCCTGATCACTCGTTTTATCACCAAACTCCTCAATTCCATGATCCAAGTCATTATTTTATTACTATAACATCTCAAAAAGCTCTGCAAATGTCTGTGATATAGTTTGAGTGCTGGATGCAGAAGCAGCTATCTTCTTTGTTTGTCTGTATTATCTCTGTAGTGCATGGGGCTATGAGATACACCTTTTTTTTTCGGCTTCATTCAGCTCTTATCGGTCTCACTTGGCCATTGAAAGGTTTTCTCAGCTTTTTCCGGAGAAAAAATGATTAGAAACCTGTGCTTTACGTCTTTTTGATGATATCGGACAGGTATAACCACGGCGGTTCTAGTGTTGAAGTAGTCCATAAATGTACAGTGTGTGTGTGTGTGTGTGTGTTGGGAGGTGTTGTACAGCCTTTTTGTACAGCCTTTCTGCTGGAGATTACATGATATTAAGTCAGAAAAACAAGATCTTGAGCACGATTCCTGCTCTGGTTTACATGGGTTTTTACAGCTATTTCTAGCATGAGAAAGTGGTTGACCCTGCCCTTAAAGTCGCTCTGCCAAAAGGACATCCTTTTGCTATTTCACAATGCATTTGCATGACAACGTCACACAGTCATGACTGTAGAGTCAATTTTCAAGTGCATGTAAACCAAGCCATTGTTCCTGATTTCTTAAATTGACCACAATGCATGACTGCAAAAAAATAAACAATAAATAAGGATTATGCCATCAGAATTAAAAAAAAAAAACAAAACTATTTTACAATCACCCCTGTATACCAAGGGGACACCAGCTTCTGAAAATAGGATTTCCCTGTAAAAGTGTGTTAAAAATAATTAAATTTAACATAAACCCTTATAAGTTTGAACACTCATGGCATGTATTTCAGAAAATCATGTGAAATATTCTGATGACATTTTGTGTTTATGTTGCATTGAAAGCAGTTTTAAATATTACGATATACTTAATATATTATATATATATATATATATATATATATATATATATATATATATATATATATATATATATATATATATATATGTTCTTCAGTAAAACACATAACACATTTTAAATAGACTTTTTATTACATTCCACTATTATTACATTCATAATGGTGGAGATAGAAATACACACAATCACATATTTTATATAACACAAAGAATATACAGATTTTCCCTTAACAAAAAGAATACGCACAATGGCTAATACCAGATTTATGAGAATACATTTCAAATGCACATTGGCACAATTTGCCATGGCAGATGCCCTTCCAACTTTCTCATGGAGCTTAAAAGTCTATACTTATAGGCACTCACTACATACATATGGTGAAGTGGCTCATAGACCAATCAACACCAGCTATTATACACGACACAGCCATGCCAGTCTAACTAAAATGCAGGCTGGGTTGCATCAACTTTAGACAAAGGAAAGAACTGTGATTTCTGTGATATGTGCATTTTGAAATGAGGCTGTGGTCCAACCTAGCATCAGCTGTCATCCTTTTAATATCAAGTAGAATAATACCTCCTCTATGTTTGTCACAGTGTCTGTATTACAGGACTGTGGGCTGACATTTCTGTCACACATTTGAAATTTATCTTTGATATAACACCTGTCATACAGATGCTGCCTTTTTATGTTTTTAAAACACTTGACATTTCCCATTTCTAAAGCAAGACTGAAGGTTTAAAATGCTCAAAATGGAGAAAAAGAAAAGGTTGCTGTTTCTAACAACTGTTGGATAAATTACTTGCAAAACCCATTTTGATGAAACGTGTCAAAGAAACAATAATATGTTTTGTTTTTGTTGTTCTGGTAAATCAATAAAAATGTACAAAAAGGGCCTAATTGTATTTATTTGTTTGTGTGATTCCTGCTTGTCTGCCTGGTGTTCTGGCTGTGCTGTCAAACTCCCAAAAGTGGGAAGATTATTGTAACACATTACAGATGCCAATAGTACCACAAAAAACGTATGTCACCGCTATATCTTAGCATATCTGGGATCTCCCAACTTGCACTGATTGTAGAACTTCTTTCTTGGCTTCTGGGGGTCCAGGGGCTCTACAAGGTGTGCACACGGGTTGTTCATGGTTTGAGGCATTCCTTTTTTCACGTAAAAAAAAATAATATAAAATCGCTGAGAACAATAACCTGCAGGTATAAAATATTATTACTATCAGCTTACTGTACACCTCCACATTCACAAACTGTTTATATTTAATCTATTTTAAACAAAGCAGAACTACATTCAAACCATGAATTCTGGTTTCTTTGAAACAAAAACTTATGCCAAACACAAGGTGGATAATAAAACACTGAAGTAGAAAAAGTGAGTGCCCTGAAGCTGCAGGTGAAAACTGTTGATTTGATATGTATTCCCCCTACTGAGCCCATAGGGGCAGGGTAATACATATTAATATGCAAATGATTATGCAGTTTGCTATGTACATTAATCAGTGTTCTGGCTAACTAATAATTATTGCCATATCTTCTTGTTCATATTTTTATATACACAATTAGTCAATTTTAAAGTTGCTGTGCCCAGGGACACAAGCTTTTTTCACTGATTGGCATGCTTCTATGACTACAGTACCTCTAGCAGGAGGAGTTTAAAATGACCTATTGTCTACAGTTCAGTGTGGAACCCAAAATATGAGTTCTCAAAATGAATGAAGGATATTAGTCACATTTTGAAAATGACATCCTATATACCTTTCCATATTAGATTTTCTTTTATAACAGAACATAAAGCTAAATGTAATATACTATATATATATATATATATATATATATATATATATATATATATATATATATATATATATATATATATATATATATATATATATTATTTTCTTTTCTAAATGGGAATCTGGCTTGACACAATCCAAGCTGTTTGACTTCCTTTCCTTAGATGCTTTTCTTAAGCAGTTCCAGGTCAGTGAATCGTATCTTTCTTATTAGCCAGTTAGTCGCTGCACACTTTGGTTGACTGAGTGCAGCACTGTCAGAATAATAAATGGGTAAGTTGGCATTTGACCTTCTTTATTTATCACCCCACTTTGTAATGATTATCATCTGCCACAGCATAAGACAACAGGGAAAGGGTTAATTTATTCAATCTGAAATAAGAAAATAATAATAATATAGAAGTTTAAATAAAATATACTTTTGGAGAACATATGACCAAATTGCAGAGAGGATTTCCTTTTTGGTGAACAGCCTTGTACTATGGAACAAAAATGTCCAAATTCAATTAACTTTTATCTAGAGGTAAACAATATAGGTTCATACACATAGCTTGAACAATGCAGGGCAATATTTTAGTAAGTGGATGTGTTGATTGAAATAAATACTACTTGGCAAACACATCAAAAAAGGACTATAGGAAGATTATACTGGCCCATTATAAACCAATAAGAAATATAAACAATAACAATGTCTAAAACCTACTACACCTAGATATAGGGGCATCATCTATAAGTGCAAGAACAATTTTCACTTACTTATTATGTCTGTGATAGAGGACGCTGTACAGCAATGGGTGTAGCAAGTCACCCATGTACTGTAGCTGCTGTGATTGGCTATGCCAGATGAACCAGAACTCAGCAAAGGTAATGGCTGAAGATGCTGGAATACATGGCTCTCATATACATGGCATAGAGTTATTGAGGATTGAATTTGATTGTGAACACCATGAGCAGTCACATGGTCAATCCTAGCATGGGGTACTAATGCCAAAACAACAATAATAAAAAAGCAAATCTGTCTACAAGTGTCAGTTTAGCTTGCTACAAACAGGATCTTTACCCCTGTAAAATGGGTGGCTGCATTTGTTGAGGTACAGGGTATGTACCATGGTGGGCTCAACATGGTGGTATTACATGTGTACCTATTCAGCTCTTCCCATAGTCACTGACAGAAATGTCAAGTGAGATATATTACTGTAGTGATGCTACTTCTGACATTCCTCTTTTTCATGAAATTGTAAGGGTATTATGATAGAAAATGAATTGTGTGTCAAGACTGCATATTAAAAATAGAGGCTGGAAAGACAAATTGACTTGGCACAAAATGGATGACTCATTAAATAATCAGAGTTTGACTTCTGAAATGAGCTGAAGGTTATGGTAAACAATGGCATTCATCACCGTCAACATCTAAAATGAAAGCCAAGTTGGCTTCCCCCACTGGGGTTATTTGCGAGCTGCTTAAATCTTGTTACAATCTATTGGCTGACAAAGCAATGCTCTGTAACAGGTTGATGAAAGTCTGGATAAAGTTTAATGGGTATCATCTGGCACTCTTCCTTTAAACATTAATTCGCAGGGCCTCTCGTCTCTATCAGGCTCTCATAACATGGAGGAATTAATAATTTACAGAGGACGCACAGGACCTTTTCATTAGAGGGCAAACTCAGGACTGGAGTAAACACTGTCACAATGTTACTGAATCTTTGTTCAGTAAACCATGTCTTTGAGTCAGAAATAAGAGCAATGTCCTTATGTTTCTATAGTTTTCATCTCGGACTCCAAGCAGAGCAGCAAGATAACCTCCCACAGAGATGTCTGTAACCAACATGAATATAAATTGAACAGACCTCCCTGTAAAAAACAAACAAACAAAAAAAAACAACCATACCCATAAATATAATTTTAATATTCATTAAGCACACAAAGGCTGTGCCAAAGAATTGATAACAATTGATAACAGGCTTGACCTGCTTCTGTTTCACAGGTTTCCTTGAAACCTATAATCTATATACATTTTCCACACTCATTGCACATGGCCCTGTTTACCTTCGTGACAATGACCTTCTTTACCTACTATAGAGATGGAACCTGACAGACAGATTAAAAACATAGTTTTAGTCCACTGTGTCACAAGTTGTGTTGCTGGAGTAAGAAACATCAAATAAAAATAGACAAGGTACAAATGTACACACCAAAGCACTTTTTACATTTGGTTAAAAAAAAAAAAAAAAGATGCTTAAATGTAATTACCTTTTCTCAAGTGCTTATTCTGTGTTGAAGCTGTGATTACTGAAGCACGCAGAATCAGGTAAAATCTTATCAAAGAACACCTGGAATGTACATGCTAGGCAGATGAAATATCATTATCAGGGCACAGTAAACTAAATTAAATAGCTTCTTGTTCTTTAACATCACACATTGTATTTGTTTAACTCTTTTCAAACAGTAAACACACACACACACACACAAATCATCTGTGCACCACATGTTTTCTACAAGGAATATAACTAATCTGGATAAAGCATTAATAATTCCTCTCTATATAGCCACCATTCTGTATTTATCCTTGTGAATGGATGAACGAATTAAAACAAAAAGTAAACATCTAGCTGCTCTTCTGAATTAAATTGTTGGTTCTAATTTATTATGCCTTCTGTTCTACTCAAGTCACATTTATTAGCCACAAGGTCATTCCCAGGTTGATTTTACAGCTGGGGACGACAAAAACAGAAACAAAATGAATATGCAAGTTTCAGTTTTTTAGTTCACACCACCTAACATTAAAAATAATTTCAGTAGATTCCAGACCAGTAAACATCATAACTTTGGCCCAATGTTACATTGGGCCTGCGTCGTGACCCAGTGTATTTTTGCTCATCTGCTCAACATTATTTGGTGAAGTAAATATCACGTTTTGCCAATGGTGGTCCAACTTTTTTTTTTTTTTTATAATTATAAACATCTTCAGGGTATTATTAAAAATAACAGTATGTTGTATTGAGCAATCTTGCTTTATTATTGCATTTATGGTCTATTTGTTTATATAGCTCTTTGTGACGCTTATGTATTCTTATTTTTGAATGTGTCAACCTGTGTAATGGCATACATTGTCTGGGGCTATATTAGCATTAAATTTCACATGAGAGTGGTGGGTTATCATATTATAAAATATATCAATGCTTAAACTAATATAAAAACACCTCCTAAAAATCATATATATATATATATATATACACACACACACACACACACACACACACACACACACACACACACACACACACACACACACACAATGAGTAAAACACAAATCTTACCAAAGTATTAAGTCTCAAGTCTAGCTAGATAGAATCTATAGTTAGTTGTCTGGGTTCTTAAACATGAAATGAAATATAGTTTGACAAACAATATTACATTTTTGTAAGAATCTTGGAGAAAACATAAGCATATAAACTATATAATACTATTTAGCCAACAGTATAATTACAGTCAATTTAATAGCCTGTAACCTTACAAAAACGGATCTGCTGTTATTTTTATTTTTTTATTATAAATAAATAAATAAAAAATCAATTGAATTACGTAAGTCTTCTTTATACAGGGTTGTAAGTGAGATGCTCTATTTGATTTGACAGATCCATTACTCTCTACCATGTTGCCAACAAACCCATTATAGGCATTAAAATGTAATTTCAGTCATCACCAGAATGGAAAAATGTAACAATCACAATACAACATATCAGATTTTGATTTTTTTTTTTTTTTATGAATACAACATAAAATACAATTCAATACAATTCCGTTTGCGGATTGAAATGATCTTACTCATTTTTTTTTGTTATGGGCTTTACAGTAGGATGTCTATTGTACTTAGATTTACTGCAATATATTAACTATCTGATACACACAGACATTAATTGAAGCAAAACTGTTAACCCTCTGCACACGATAACATGGTACATACAGTTCAGTTTTCATAACTGTCAACGCGTAGATAGACAACCCAGTTTCTTTGTTTCAACAAATCAGCCGGACTCGAGCGTTTCTGAATCATTTCATGACTTTTGATAGGCTGGAAACTCGACTCCTGTTAGTCAAGCAATTCGTTCATTAGGTGAATCAAAAGAACCGATTCAGAAGGGGCTGATCCGATTCCCATGATTCACTATAATAAGTAGTTCAAAAAGAACGAATCATTTACAAACTACATATCACAAATTTTTAAACGTTTCTTAAGAGGAGCAAGCACAAAAGCTGAATTCTGCGTTGGGCTAGCTTCAGCGTTTGGTTAGCTTGCAAACGGCAACCAACACCGACTGATTTAACATAAAGCCAGCGCTGGGCCAATGTTATGATGTTTTCTGAGAGGATGGTAATCTTTCACTTAAAAATACATCAACATCGATTAAAATGCTGGTCTATATAATATTGCAGCAATCTTGGTTAACACAGGCAGGCGCATCACACATGGCGAGGCAATCCACACTCAGGCGAAGGGTAGGAGCTAACCCGGGATCTTTCACACTAAAGCATAGCACTGATAACACTTTGCAAAAGAGCAGCAACTTTGCAAGGAGCGCATATCGAGTTTATGTCTTTGTGTGTGATTACGCCACCTACTAGCCCTGCTGCTGCCTTCTCCTGTGCACGCTACAATATTGTGGTGCTTGTCTGCATGACTGCACTAACTGGTATTGATATGAAAACAAATTTGAGAACCAGTTCCTGAATAATGAATACCAGTGCAACCAACTTCCCACCTCGTTTAGCTGTTACAATAAGTAGTAAACAAGTAATGGATTAATGACAACTAAGGCACATTCCTGTGGAGCCTTTACAGTAACGAGTGTATGTTTCTGTTTTAGAATCGATGAATTGATGTTGAATTTTCAAAGCAAAATCATCCCTCTGAAGTAATTTTGCAACAATAAATACAGTATAATCGTAAATCTCGAAAAACTACTCACTTCTAAATCTTTTGTAGTCATTTTTGTATTACTTTAGTATAAATACATGTTAATTTGGATTCATATGTTGTTTTTTTCTGACTTTATGTGAACGAAAAGACACAAATTCCCCCGTTTTCTCATGGGAAATACGTAAATTTCAAAATATCACTGTCCTGGTCACAAAAGCAAAGTTTGTGGGGAATAATAGCCATTTTCTATACTTTTGAGGCATAAGCAATTAGGAAATAACACTTACTACCCAGGAACAAAAAAAAAAAAAAAAATTGTTACACGGTGTAATCAGCCAGTGTCTTAACATGCTACTTCTGTTGAATGTATTTTTACAAGATTTTAATTTTGTATCTCAATCAGATGTAGAAACAAGGACACAGTGTTACTACTCTGAGGCCGTTTTTCAATTCTGCTTTTGTTTGAATGTAGAGCTAACAGCTAAATTGATTCCATTGAGATCAGCCTGTCAGTTTTATTTTTGTCAATGCCCTTGGTTGAATATGTTGGATCCCTTTTTTGTTTTTTCTGTCATGCAATTCTGATGATATATGTGTTCATGTAATTATGATAATATTTAAGTTATGGTTGCCAGCATTTCATACTGCATGTTTTTTTTTTTTTTTTTTTTTTTTTAATATTTAACTAAGGTTACACCCACATTTCTCTCCATAAGAACTGAGAGCAGATGGCAGATATGCCGCTCAGATTTATTTCATTGTACAGTTAATACATGAATTCCACAAATCTCACAGGGTTTGAAAAACACATTATTGGCAAGCCTGGATTTTTGTAAAAAAAAATTTGTAAAAATATAATTGGCCCTGATAATGAACAGTTTTTAATTATATTTTGATTAATTAAATACAGTCTATTGTTTGTTTTGCATAGACAACATTAACCTTTCAAAACACACTTTAAAAAAAAAAAAAAAAAACATTATTTAAATAACTCATGACTGCAAGCTTAGTGGATGGGGCCCAATATTAACATGGCTTCTATTTAAAAACCTCTGCTTCCTGGGGCCATTCATTTTTACATTCTCACTGTGTTCTGGGTTAAACTATTCTGCAAGCATAGGTAATAGCATGCCTAATTACCTCTATCCAGACACTGCATATTTAAGTTCAAAAGTTCATTCAGCCTAGAGGTAAAATGTAACCTTTTGTTGCCCAGTGTCCAATATATTTGACATTGAAAAAATAGGCATTCAATAGGTATGGGAACAAGACTGAACCAGGAAGGCGAAAAGAAATTATAATTTCAACAATGCAGTGATTGTGAGAGGGTTGACGAGGGTACTAATAAAGAGTAGGACATGTTTTTAAAAACTAGCTACGGCAACAAACTTGACCTATGCAGACATCTTACTTAGTAGTAGTTTGCACACACAGCAGTTTTTCTTGAGTCTAGAGAGTTATTTCAATATAAAAAATCCTGCAGGTCATTTAAATAGCAAATAATTGATCTTTATAAAAGAGGTATTTTAAGGGATTGTGACTGACAGTCCAGTCCTTCACATTTGAATGTAACAATGTAACAATGAAATAGGTTTATTTTTCTCTGCTCAGTCTGTGTTCCAGTAGAACCCCTGCATAATTCAGTAACATTTGGCAGCACATGCTAAAATAAACTGCATATATAAAACAGTCGTAGTCAATCGTAGCACTCCACAGTCTGTTTCTTAAGTCTGTATTGTAAGTGTACATATTATTACTATAGCTACAGACTATTTAAGGTCTCAGAGGCCAGTGATTGCTGTCTTGTGTGCAATGGGAAGCACATTTATTTTTTGATTGAAACAGATAACTAATTGCAAAGGGTACTTGGCAACAGTTGAAAACACAAGCCTCAGGCTGTTGCTAAATAAGGAGTGGGCAAATGGTCATTTTTGTTTTCTACCACTCATATGTTTGACTTGCACTTGGGTAATTGCTGACCCTTCAAAAGCTTCACACCTCTTTTTACAAGGTGCAAACCATTGTAGAAGCGAGTAATTAAGAGCTGTATAAAACCACAAGGTGGCTGCTGTGGTACACTTCCTGATGCGGTGATGCTTGGCTCTTGTTGAGGACAGACAGGAAAACCTTTGGAGGAGAAGGGCAAAATGGAGAAAAGCCTACCTTTTCAAACCCAGGGTCACTTTGTTTAGGATGCCAGAGAATGCAGTGGTAAGGCGTTATCTCACTCCGCAGGTCATCCTAGACCTAATAGCTGAATTTCACCTTTTCATCAACTGGTTGACCGTCGTCCTGGTAACACTAACAGGATTTACTTTCTCAACTATAGAGGACCATATGGCCTCTTTGGTACCATAACTGTTGGCTGAGGCTTCTCCAAAAAACTCAGTTTCATGTTGAGTGACCTCAGCTCATCAGAAAACTTTTAATTTATTTTCTGTACACCAAGAGGACTTTGCGGCCGTTCCTCTAATATAAAATTTAAGAACATAAAAACATAAGAAAGTTTACAAACGAGAGGAGGCCATTCGGCCCATCTTGCTCGTTTGGTTGTTAGTAGCTTATTGATCCCAGAATCTCATCAAGCAGCTTCTTGAAGGATCCCAGGGTGTCAGCTTCAACAACATTACTGGGGAGTTGATTCCAGACCCTCACAATTCTCTGTGTAAAAAAGTGCCTCCTATTTTCTGTTCTGAATGCCCCTTTGTCTAATCTCCATTTGTGATCCCTGGTCCTTGTTTCTTTTTTCAGGCTGAAAAAGTCCCTTGGGTCGACACTGTCAATACCTTTTAGAATTTTGAATGCTTGAATTAGGTTGCCACGTAGTCTTCTTTGTTCAAGACTGAACAGATTCAATTCTTTTAGCCTGTCTGCATATGACATGCCTTTTAAGCCCGGGATAATTCTGGTCGCTTTTCTTTGCACTCTTTCTAGAGCAGCAATATCTTTTTTATAGCGAGGTGACCAGAACTGCAACCAATATTCAAGATGAGGTCTTACTAGTGCATTGTACAGTTTTAACATTACTTCCCTTGATTTAAATTCAACACTTTTCACAATGTGTCCGAGCATCTTGTTAGCCTTTTTTATAGCTTCCCCACATTGTCTAGATGAAGACATTTCTGAGTCAACAAAAACTCCTAGGTCTTTTTCATAGATTCCTTCTCCAATTTCAATATCTCCCATATGATATTTATAATGTACATTTTTATTTCCTGCGTGCAGTACCTTACACTTTTCTCTATTAAATGTCATTTGCCATGTGTCTGCCCAGTTCCGAATCTTGTCTAGATCATTTTGAATGACCTTTGCTGCTGCAACAGTGTTTGCCACTCCTCCTACTTTTGTGTCGTCTGCAAATTTAACAAGTTTGCTTACTATACCAGAATCTAAATCATTAATGTAGATTAGGAATAGCAGAGGACCTAATACTGATCCCTGTGGTACACCACTGGTTACCACACTCCATTCTGAGGTTTTTCCTCTAATCAGTACTTTCTGTTTTCTACATGTTAACCACTCCCTAATCCATGTACATGTGTTTCCTTGAATCCCAACTGCGTTCAGTTTGAGAATTAATCTTTTGTGCCGGACTTTGTCAAAAGCTTTCTGGAAATCTCAATAAACCATGTCATATGCTTTGCAATTATCCATTATCGATGTTGCATCCTCAAAAAAAATCAAGCAAGTTAGTTAGACACGATCTCCCTTTCCTAAAACCATGTTGACTGTCTCCCAGGACCCTGTTACCATATAGGTAATTTTCCATTTTGGATCTTATTATAGTTTCCATAAGTTTGCATATAATAGAAGTCAGGCTTACTGGTCTGTAGTTACCTGGTTCAGTTTTGTTTCCCTTTTTGTGGATCGGTATTACGTTTGCAATTTTCCAGTCTGTCGGTACCACCCCTGTGTCAAGAGACGGCTTGTAAATTACTTCTTTCATTTCTTTGAGTACTACTGGGAGGATCTCATCTGGCCCAGGGGATTTGTTTATTTTAAGAGCTCCTAGTCCCTTTAACACTTCTGCCTCAGTTATGCTAAAGTTATTTAAAACTGGATAGGAACTGGATGACATGTGGGGCATGTTGTCAGTATCTTCCTTTGTAAAAACTTGTGAAAAGTAATCATTTAATATATTTGCTATTTTTTTTCTTCATCTACGATTTTGCCATTTGTATCTCTTAAACATTTAATCTCCTCTTTGAATGTTCGCTTGCTGTTGTAATATTGGAAAAACATTTTGGAATTGGTTTTAGCTCCCTTAGCAATGTTCATTTCTATTTCTCTCTTGGCCTTTCTAACTTCCTTTTTGACTTGCATTTGCAGTTCTGTGTACTCTTTCTGCGTACTTTCTTTTTGGTCCTTTTTTAATGCTCTGTAAAGTGCCTTTTTTTGCTGAATATTTTTTTTAATTGATCTATTAAACCATTTTGGCAATTTAGTTTTACATTTCAGATTTTAGTTCAGATTTTGTTTGGTTTGACTTTTGTGCTCCACAAATCTCATACAGTGCCTACTGCTCTCTGCACTCCTAACTCACCTCACTTCTGGGCTGTAAGTGCGGCCGCTAAACAGCCCGATGCACAGGCGGTGCTCATTGAGACCCTTATTATCATGATTGCAGCTCATTATTTGTCCATGTTGAGTAATTTGCATAGGCTGCAGTGCAAAATAATTGTCTGGCCGCCAGTCAATTTGTATTTTTTAGCTGCAATTGTTTGCACTACACTTATCCTTACCACAGCCCATTGATCTTTAAAAAAAGTTTGTTTGACAACATTTGACTGACATTTACTATAGCAATGTGCTCCCGTTACAGCCTAAGTTGATGACGAATATATTCCTAGTCAATGCAAAAAACAGTGTCAACAAATTCACATCTAATTGGGTCAGTTTTCCATGCAATGCAGATGCAAGTAAGAAATACAGTATTTTGATTTTGATAACAACAGCAATAGGTTCACTGAGTTCAGGAAACCTTTATATTCAAAATAAATAAATAAATAAATAAAAATACTATTTATATTTTAGAAATATGTTAAAAGTATTGTTAAAGTATTTAGAAAAAAAAAATGTATCTGCTATAAAGGATAAAATAAGGACAAATCATTATTTTTTGTAAAGCGATGTGAGTCAGAGTTGTTGATTTTTCATTGCTATAGGATTGATTGCACAAATCTTGAACACAGATTAGTTCTTGAAATTCAGTTCAACGTTTTGCTATTGACCAATAAAAAAAAAAAAAACCTGAACTAATCCACCTTTATCTTCTATTTTCTTAATAGTTGCTAGTTGCATTGAATCTACTTTTTTTTTTTTTTTACTGAAAGAAGTCTATTAAAAAGGTTTCAAATTATTACAGCTGAGTGTAATTATATTCCACTCCTGTGCAAGGATCAGTTATGCCACTTTTTTATATATTTAATTTATTCTGTAACCTCGGAGGGTTGTGTATTTCACAGCTGACATTTCTGGTAGTAAATTAAAATGACAGAATAGTGGCCATATTAATTGAAATGTGTTTAATCCTGTGCATGTTTAAAATGCTTTAATCTTCATGCAGCTGTGCTTGACACTCATGCAGGGTTAAATGTGGGAATAATTTCAAAAGCCCCATAACCACAACAAGGGAGAAGTATTTTACAAGTTGAATGAATAATTTAAATCGGAATATTAATTTATTATCTCCAGCCATGACATAGGGAAATTTCAATCAACACACATTTAGAAGCTCAATGCAAAGTATTATTTAAATTACAGTGTATTTTGCTACGGGGCTTCTCTTTATGAAATAAATGAGGATATTTCACTGCTTCTAGACCTTTGCCTCCCTTGAATGCAAATACGTTTCAGTTCACTCTATACTTTGATCTTAATTGACATCTTAAGCTTGATTAAGATCCAGACTAACACTCTTTATAATGTCTAGCATTTAAAAAATGCATCACCTGACGAGGAAATGTTAAATTATGTACCTTTGCGAACTTTCTGAATATATTATTGTTGTTGGTGTTGTTATATCATCATAACATTAACTCAGAAAAGGTCACCAACACACCTGTCACAATTAGACACCCTGTACTGTATGTTTTCTAAAGTGGCAGAAATCCTGCAGAGAAGACGCACTTCTAGGTGTTAAGATGCGCTAATTGGGTACTCTGTGGAAGTAATGTATATTAATGAGAGAGGGAATAACTGTTTCTTAGCCATATCACCTACTCCTGGTGCAACAAAACAAGTATCCCTTATCAAAAAAGTTTAAGTAGGCTGGCACTATTTGAATTTCATTATCCTGAAACTAATTTCTTCTGTAAGACACATGGAGCAGTGCCCAGCTGTGTAGTTATGCCAGTAGTCCTTGCTCTTCTAGGGAGACATTGTAAAGTAATTCATGTTGTATGTTGTGATTAGAGATGTCCACTGTTTTAAAAAGATGGGCCAGGGTAATGTTTTAAACCATGCTGAAGTTTTAAGGTGTCACGTTTTTTTTTTTTTTTAACTGCTTCAATACTGGGATTTGTTACTAAATTCTTTACTTAAGAGAACATGCTATATACTGTGTTTGTCTGGTAGTGGCAGATGCTCTGGGACACTGTCATTTTTCACTTTGTCTTTTTACTGATGTACTCTTCATTGAGAGAGTGTAAGGAATTGGAACATGACCTAAACCAGATTTATTAGACTAATATATTTCCTTACACTGCTTCTCATTTACACACAGTGCTCAAAAGGGTATGACTAACATTGCCAAAGAAGCCTCTTCTTCACATTAGAACTTAATCTAGTCTCTCTCTCTCTCTGTGTTATGTACATAATACATATGGCTGTTTATTTACCAAGTATTTGTCTTGAGCAGACTTTGTTCTTCATTGAAACACGGTAACTGCTGTGAGATGCGGGGGAGCTGGGAGAGATGTAGAAAAGGTGTATCGCTGCTAAAAATATTGATTTAGCCCTGCACATTTATTAGTGTAACATCCTAAATTGACTAACTTGGTTTATTGTGTAGTTTCAGTTACCTTGCAGAGCAAGGCAAGATGGTCAGATTGACCTAGGGAAGGTAGAAAATCTGGCACAAGGACTTGCATTGCTGATTCTTCTATATTTCTCTGTAAAAGGGTATAGGAGTTGCTTTGAGAGCACAGAGACAGGTGATGCAGTTGATACCAAATATTTATTTGCAGTTATTTACAATAATTACAATGAGCCGGTACCAGCAATGGTAGTTCCTAGCACAATATACATTTACATGATTCAGTCAAAGCAAAAACACTATCAAAAAATCCTAACAAAACAAAGGTTTGCCTCCTGTAGGATGTGTCCTAATGTCCTGCAACTGGAACACTACAATAATGAAATCATATACCCTTGTTGGGCTTTATTTATCTATCTTTACCTACGCAATTGTTTCAAAGATTCAGTGCCACTCAGCTCAAACAAGCCTACTCAACTCTCTACGTGTCTTCTTGTAAGTTTCATATACAAGCTAGACCCTATTGTATGCATGTCTTTACCGCATGCAGCTAGACTCATGACTTTGTAACTGGTGCTTGGTTGTATGTCTTTGTTCAGCCAACAGGTCCAGATAGATAGGAACTGTTTATCATGCTGTATGGGGCAGCCATCAGCAGCTGGCCTGAGGCACATGGAAGGTAATCAGTCTTTTCGAGAGCTTTCCAAAATGCTGGCAAACATTTTCTGAATGAGGAAGCCTATTAACAAGCATCATGTGATGGGACTATTTACAGAAAGAAAGAAAATGCTGACCAAGGGTGAGGGAAAAAAGGCACTCTAAGTGTTTTACAGTTGATTACCTCACTGACATTTCATTGAGGTTTTTTTTTTTTGGAAGGCACTAACCAAATCACTATGTAAGCAAAAAAGGCAGGCATCCCCAGGACATGTTTGAATCTCTTCTTGTGTTTGAGCTTTATCATGTTGTAACCGTTATCTTAATTTGTTGTTTTTACTGTAGAGGTTTTTGTTATTACCGTTTTATTTTCTGAATCTGCACTTATTTCATTATTGGGTTGATTTCAGTTGTTCCACTTTACACACCTTAAAAAGTGACTTTATGCCGATGTGACTTTACCAAAATGTCATTTCATTATATGCTTTCAATGATCTATCTATCCACCTCAGTGCTGTACAGTTCTAGCCCTTGAGATCCATTCCAATCTCTGTTTCTCTTCTAAACAAGTGCTAAATTACTTCATTGACTGCAGGTTCAATGAATAATTACTTTAGGACCTGCTTATAATCAAGACCTGAATATTCAGGGTCAGAGTGGCACCACTGATCTACATATATTATAGTCTACATCAGGAGGTGTCTTGTGTGTTTTGCAGTAACCCCACTAGAAGTTCATTTTATTAAGTGTTGCCATATTGTGCTATATTTCAGAACATACAAAATAGTTTTCTCCTCACAATTACAAGAGTAAAATATTTCTGCACTGAGGGCGTAGATATGTGTACCGTCGTGCAGAGGTATCAATGCCTTAAAATGACAATGAAAATATGTTGTCAAAACCAGCAAATGGAATTGATTTGTCACATACACATGACCTTTCCTTAGACCTAACTTAAAGATCAAGTAACAGGGTTCCAAAAAACACATCCCCATGTGTTTGCTAAACTGTTTAAATAATGCACCTGTCATTTTTATTTTCATCTTTAACATCCTGACAACTTTTTACACTTACAATTTTGAAGTCTGTTTCAAAGCTCTTTTCAAAATGTCCGCTCTAGTGCACGGACCAGAGCACTTGTTTTATATATATATATATATATATATATATATATATATATATATATATATATATATATATATATATATATATACACACACACACACACACACACACACACACACACACACACACACACACACACACACACACACAGTGGCTTGCGAAAGTATTGATCCCCCTTGGCATTGTTCCTATTTTGTTGCCTTACAACCTGGAATTAAAATGGATTTTTTGGGGGTTTGTATCATTTGATTTACACAACATGCCTACCACTTTGAAGATGCAAAATATTTTTTATTGTGAAACAAACAAGAAATAAGACAAAAAAAACAGAAAACTTGAGCGTGCATAAGTATTCACCCCCCCAAAGTCAATACTTTGTAGAGCCACCTTTTGCAGCAATTACAGCTGCAAATCTCTTGGGGTATGTATCTATAAGCTTGGCACATCTAGCCACTGGGATTTTTGCCCATTCTTCAAGGCAAAACTGCTCCAGCTCCTTCAAGTTGGATGGGTTCCGCTGGTGTACAGCAATCTTTAAGTCATACCACAGATTCTCAATTGGATTGAGGTCTGGGCTTTGACTAGGCCATTCCAAGACATTTAAATGTTTCCCCTTAAACCACTCGAGTGTTGCTTTAGCAGTATGCTTAGGGTCATTGTCCTGCTGGAAGGTGAACCTCCATCCCAGTCTCAAATCTCTGGAAGACTGAAACAGGTTTCCCTCAAGAATTTCCCTGTATTTAGCGCCATCCATCATTCCTTCAATTCTGACCAGTTTCCCAGTCCCTGCCGATGAAAAACATCCCCACAGCATGATGCTGCCACCACCATGCTTCACTATGGGGATGGTGTTCTCAGGGTCATGAGAGGTGTTGGGTTTGCGCCAGACATAGCGTTTTCCTTGATGGCCAAAAAGCTCAATTTTAGTCTCATCTGACCAGAGTACCTTCTTCCATATGTTTGGGGAGTCTCCCACATGCCTTTTGGCGAACACCAAACGTGTTTGCTTATTTTTTTCTTTAAGCAATGGCTTTTTTCTGGCCACTCTTCCGTAAAGCCCAGCTCTGTGGAGTGTACGGCTTAAAGTGGTCCTATGGACAGATACTCCAATCTCCGCTGTGGAGCTTTGCAGCTCCTTCAGGGTTATCTTTGGTGTCTTTGATGCCTCTTTGATTAATGCCCTCCTTGCCTGGTCCGTGAGTTTTGGTGGGCGGCCCTCTCTTGCCAGGTTTGTTGTGGTGCCATATTCTTTCCATTTTTTAATAATGGCTTTAATGGTGCTCCGTGGGATGTTCAAAGTTTTGGATATTTTTTTATAACCCAACCCTGATCTGTACTTCTCCACAACTTTGTCCCTGACCTGTTTGGAGAGCTCCTTGGTCTTCATGGTGCCGCTTGCTTGGTGGTGCCCCTTGCTTAGTGGTGTTGCAGACTCTGGGGCCTTTCAGAACAGGTGTATATATACTGAGATCATGTGACAGATCATGTGACACTTAGATTGCACACAGGTGGACTTTATTTAACTAATTATGTGACTTCTGAAGGTAATTGGTTGCACCAGATCTTATTTAGAGGCTTAATAGCAAAGGGGGTGAATACATATGCACGCACCACTTTTCCGTTATTTATTTTTTAGAATTTTTTTAAACAAGTTATTTTTTTCATTTCACTTCACCAATTTGGACTATTTTGTGTATGTCCATTACATGAAATCCAAATAAAAATCAATTTTAATTCCAGGTTGTAAGGCAACAAAATAAGAAAAATGCCAAGGGGGGTCAGTACTTTCGCAAGCCACTGTCTGTCTGTCTGTCTGTCTGTCTGTCTGTCTGTCTGTCTGTCTGTCTGTCTATCTATCTATCTATCTATCTATCTATCTATCTATCTATCTATCTATCTATAGATTTTAATTGCTCTTCCTGCAGTATTTTATAGGACAGATTTCAAACCCCAGTGCACTAGAGAGGACATTTTGAAAAGGGCTTTGAAACAGACCGTTAAGTTATTAGTTTAAAAAGTTGTCAGGATGTTAACAACGAAAAGGACAACTGCAAGTACATTATTTAAACAGTTGAGGCAAAACGTGGGGATGTAAAACGTTATATTTTTCGGAACCTCGCTACTTACTCTTTAAGAGCTACCGCTGTGCAAATGTTTAAGGACAGTTTATTGGTGTTGAGTAATTAAAATGTTGTATTCAATTTAATTTTACCCAACAACCTACATTTTTTTAAGAGGGAATAACTCAGAAAAAATTAATATCAGCACACCCCTACTGAATGTGTCATTCTGAAATCATTTGAATTTAATAGGAATTCTCCTTATAATGTTCAAAATATGTACAGTAATGTTAGTATTCATTACACAGCACATAGGGTGAAAACAGCGTTAAAACATTGCTCACTGATTATCTTTAATTTTACATTATACTGTATATTATAAATAATAATAGATGGCTTAGTATGTCCATTCTCACTATTTATGACATCATCCAAATCCCCACTGTCTTTTACCATCTTAATTGCAGATGCTAAAAGTCATCTTATACCTTCCAAGACATCTTCTTTTCTTTATTATTATTATTATTATTATTATTTATTATTATTATTATTATTATTATTTATACTAACTCTAACTTGATTTTGCGTTCCCTGCATCACCCCTCCTGATAAGCAGCAGGATCTCATTATTTACAGAGCACAGAGAGTATGTATACTGAGGATAAAGAAAAAAACAGCATTGAAGCAGGTTTCATTTTTCATATCTTAAGTTTACAACATCCAGAGGGAGTTTGAAGTTATTGCAGCTTGTTCCTGGTATTTAATATTCCAAATGCATTTTGTGCCTTTTTTGTTTTGAAGTTCTCTAGGGTATCCATCAACCATGTTGCCTGGCAGCGAGGCAATCTGCTTCCCTCAGATATGCAAGTGACTAATTTTCAATCGACCAGAGCAATGACTTAAATAAATAAAGGAATTTCACCAGGCTGCTCCTGTGCCTTATGATAAGCAATTATTTAAAAAAGAACGTCAAATTAAAAGCAGCACTTTGGAAAATGTGTTACCTCGAAAACAAAGAATACCAGCACCATTTTAATGATTCATGCCTATGTTAATTCTGGGGCATTATCACAGTTAACTGATGCAATTAATATTAAAATAAGCACATCATTCTGTAGGAGGATAATAGGCAAGGGAGGCGATAATGTGGCAGTGCAGAACACGAGTCAAAGAGATGGTAATTTGCATAGGTCAATGGTAATGTGAAATGTAGGCAGCCATTCAGGGCTCAAATTGTGTTTCCATCAATTCCCATTACACTCATAATGATGACTTATGTCTTACACAGTTAATTTGTGGGGGGCTTTAATGATAGAAAATACATTATTTTGGAGTGTAAATCTTTAGACATTGATTCAAGTGTGAAATACTTGAATGGAACATTGGCTTTCACTTAGATTAATGTTCAATACAAATGCCTTCTGCAGAAGTTGCCAGCTTGATGTGTTTAGCATACCAAACACTGAATATTTTGTTCTGTAAAGAAGTAGAGACAGTAATGACCAAATGTCATTTCCATGAGTTCAAGCGTCTGTAAAATATACATTATTTCTTCTTAATATGCTGCAGTTTTTCGTGGTCTAAAAGAATTGTAATATGCAATGCTGTGTGATACATTGTCTTTTCAGATACTGCTGAGTCTTACCTGTAAGACAAGTTGATGGGTTATGAGTTCGAGAAAATGTGAGTCTTACCTGGGAACAATGCTTATGTACAACGTCTTACCTGGGATCAATGCTTATGTAAAACATCTTACCTGGGATCAATGCTTATGTACAACGTCCTACCTTGGATCAACATCTTACCTGGGAACAATGCTTATGTACAATTTCTTACCTGGGATCAATGCTTATGTACAATGTCTTACCTGGAATCAATGTTGCTGTACAATGTTTGTGGTGCTTGTTTTGGAACAGACTATCTACATTATGTATATTGTAGTATAAGAAGTACAGTACAAATGAAAAAAAAATAGATTAATGTTTTGATGGGAAATCTTTATCAGTGTCTTAATACCCAGCCTCTGCCTGTATCATGGGTGCTGTGACTGGCTCTCACAGATTGCGGTTACATTGGTTACAAAGGTTCAAGTTCACACTCAACCTCTGTTTGTAACACTGGTACCAGCTGCTCTCAACTGGTTGATACACTTTGTTATAGTACAAAGACATATAAAAGATGTCATACTTTAAAAGTCAGTAACTAGTTAGAACATCACTGGTGCCATAATGTATATATAAAGGTCAGTTTATTACAGAAGAATATCAAATATTATAAACCCAAGGGTCTAAAGCAGGTCGCAATCTGATTCATTCATAATTAACAGACACTCAAAATATCTTCTATAAAATAAGAGAGATGAGCAACTCTGCTAAGTAACTGTAAGCATATTATATTTCTACAGGAGTGATTGTTCCTTTGAAATTAAACGGTTTGTTAGACTCTGTAAACACCTAATAGCACTTGCAAATGATTACCCCCAGACATAAATGAACACTGGCCACCACAGCTCCATTGTACTATGTACATTTAAAATTAGTATTCTGGATTTGCAAAGATTAGCAAAATTATGAAGGATTTTGTTTTATCTGAATCAGATCCAACAATCATATTAATTCACATGCATAAATATTTAATCAACATTTGGTAAACAACCCTTAGGGTCACACCCAACACTGGACACAGGGATACAAAGAAGTATTTTATCGACATCCTCATATTTACAACGTGCCCAGAACAATTACAAACAAGAATACAAGAACTACACAAGGCTAGCATCAAAGAGGGTTTGAAAATGAACCTGAAGAAGACTGAAGTCATGTTCAATAAATATACCACTCCACAGGCAATTGGAGTTAATGGGATCAAGCCTGAAGAAGTCAATAACTACGTATATAACTATAAAATATCACAAAGCAATTCATAATTGTGTTTTATCTAGCAACCTCTGTCCATGTCTTTGTTTGGCCCATGGATTCAATTATTCCTTACATATTAACTTGAACAAATTAAACCCCAAGGCCTAAAGTACTTAATCAAATAATTCTAACTATGACATCTGGATTAGAATGGCACACCAAAGCTAGGTTTATAGCTAGTCTACTGTCCCAATTCACACTAGAATTGCATTTAGCATTTATTTAAAGTGTAGCTTAGCCTACTGTAGGATTTTGACAATATGTTTAATTAAGCCTAATTATTCACATAGTCACTTGACACTTCCAGTCCACGTCTTTGTTCCAACCAGCTCCCTAATTATTTAATTGAATCAATTAAAGCCCTGTCCATGTCCTAATGCACTTAATCATTTTATTATACCTGCTGTATGAAACCTGGAATGGAAAGGCGTTGTCTACCCAACATAGACGCACACACGTGTATGTGAAAATGCTCCCTAAGGTGTATCATCCTAATTAAGAGTGTGCTAGTGGCAATAGCAGCAGAGATTAAAATAACTTAAACATATTTTTTTCAATGCGTTCTATCATCTTAAAAATCAATAAATCTTCTTGAAGGATACTTTAGGTCTATAATCACATTCATCAGGATGTCTGTGGTTTACCATGTACTTTGATCATTAAATTTGCTAAGCATACAGTGCCTATAGAAAGTCAATAACTATGTATATGTATAATCATCTTTTGTTGCCTTGTAGCCTGGAATTAAAATGCATTAAAAATATATATATATATATATGTATATGTATATGTATATGTGTATATATATATATATATATATATATATATATATATATATATATATATATATATATATATATATATATAATTTTTTTTTCATTTATCTACATATCCTACCCCATAACTTCCAGATGAAAAAAAATATTCTAGAAATTTGTAGAACATTAATTAAAAATAAAAACTGAAATAGCTTGGTTGGTTAAGTGCCCACCCCCCTTGTAATAACAATCCTACATTAGCTCAGGTGTAACCAATCACCTTCAAAATCACACACCAAGTTAAGTGGTCTCCACCTGTATTAATTTGTAGTGATTCACATGATTTCAGGATAAATGCAAAAGTTCCTATAGGTTTCCTCTGTTGTTGTTAAAGTTGTTAAAAGGCACAGATCAGGGGATGGGTATAAACAAAATATCAAAGGCCTTGAATATCCCAAACTGGATGACCAAGCAAGAAGGAGACTGATCAGAGAGGCTACCAAGAGGCCAATGGCAACTTTGCAAGAGCTACAGGCTTTTATGGCCAAGACTGGTCAAAGTGTGCATGTGACAACAATATCCCAAGCACTCCACAAATCTGGCCTGTATGGTAGGGTGGCAAGAAGGAAGCCATTACTCAAGAAAGCCCACCTTGAATCCCGTTTGAATTATGAAAACAACACTCAGGAGATTCTGTAGCCATGTGGCAAAAAGTTTTGTGGTCTGCTAAAACTAAAATGGAACATTTTGGTCTAAATGCAAAGCGTTATGTTTGGCGCAAACCCAACACATTGCATCAACCAAAGAACAACATCCTACTGTGAAGCATGGTGGTGGCAGCATCATGTTATGGGGATGTGGGACTGGGGCACTTGTCAAGATAGAAGGGAAAATGGATGGAGCAAAGTACAGAGAACTCCTTGAGGAAAACCTCCTGCTCTCTGCAAGAAAGGTGAAACTTGGATGGAAGTTCAACCTTCAGCATGACAACAAACCAAAGCACACAGCCAAAGCTACACAAGAGTGGCTAAGGAACAAAAAGGTAAATGTCCTTGAGTGGCCCATTTAGAGCCCCAACCTAAATGCAATCGAAAATTTGTGGCATGACTTGAAGACTGCTGTTCATCAACGATCCCCAAGGAACTTGACAAAGCTTGAACAGTTTTGTAAAGAGGAATGGTAAAATATTGCCAAATCTAGGTGTGCAAAGTGGTAGAGACCTATCCCAACAGACTCACAGCTGGAATTGCTGCCAAAGGTGATTCCACCAATTATTAACTCAAGGGGAGTGGAGACTTATCCAATTATCAGTTTTGTTTTTTTAATATTTAATATATAATTTTTTTTCTCAATAAAAACTTTTTTATCCTTAACAGTGTGGAGTATGGTGTGTAGATAAGTGGAAAAAAATCCTCATTTAAATGCATGAATCTCTTAGGCAATGACACAAAAAATGTGAAAAAGTTCAAGGGGGTGTGGACTTTCTATAGGACCTGTAAATGCTGAGATAGTACAGCTGAAATAGATGCTATTCTTGTATATCTGATCTGTAATCCTAAAACTGTCATTTGACACTTTATTGGGAGGTAACAGGTTTCTCAGGAGTACATTTGATGTCCATTACCTGGCAGATATTTAAACAATGTGCCGTTCCACCTGCAATCTCACAGCCATCACACTGATCTGTGGGTAGATAAGACAACATGGGCATAATTTGTGGAAAAAAATGTTGGTGAGTTTTAATCACACAGCCATTGACAGGTGTGCCTAAACACATCTGTTATTCGTTTAAAACATCAAGTTGTGTAGTGCCCCCCTAAGTAAATGGTTGCACAATTTGTGCATCAGTGGTAATGTCTTTAATAATTGGTTTTAATTCATGATTTTAGTTGCAAACTTTAAAATAATGTTACGATAAAATTTACCACTGTATTCAAAACACAAATAACACCTTCCTCTGGGAATTGAATAGTAGCCTTAAAGTTAAATAAATAATTGTTCAATAGTGTGGTTGAGATGTTATAAAGTCTCTGTGCAATAGGTTGTTAGATAGATTTGTATCTGGCTTGCAACCTTACCTTTGTCCTACTCCCCCTCCCCCTCCAGACAAATGTACAAAGAGTCATTTTGTAATGGTCATGTACTTCTTAATATTTTCTATTTGCAAGGCCAATTGCCTATGGGACTGGTTTCACTATCTCTCGCATTGTCATATTATCATTTCCCTCAATACTTCAAAAGAAATCTAACAGGAAACAGAAGAACTGGACAAGTAGGCTATGTGCAATTCTTGTTTGTGTTTAATTCAATTTTCTGCAATGAGTATTATTCTACCTCCTAATGAGTTTTAGGAAATTACCTATGAAGAAAATAACATTTTCAATAGAGTTCAGTAATTAAGACAACCTTGCATCGATTAAACAGTTGAAATTGCCACTAAAACATATTGCATTGTTATTTTAGTAAAATAAGCTGCCTATTTGATGTATTGCTGTAATTCCACTAACTCTGTGGAGAATGTGTATAATGACATTTTTTTATTAAGGCTGTTCTATGAAAATGAAAAAAATAGGACTGGTATTCTCCCTCATCTCTTTGTTCTTTGTCTCTCCTGCACTGCACAGCAGGAGTTTAATTATAGAATGACCTGGCTATTATGCATACATGACTTATGGTTTGAATCTCTGCTACCCGAGCTCACATGCTGCTCGTTTTACATAAAATTAAAAGAGGATCAATACCATTGACATGTGGCATATTATAAACAAATTAATGTAGTATGTGACCACTTAGTGTGATGCGCCCAGAAAGCTCTTACGGCCTACGCCAGTGGTGCTGAAAACTTTTTAAATGCTGCCCCCCTTTTTAGCACACATTTTGTTGCAACCCCCCCCCCCCCCCCCCCCCCCCCCCATACACCATGTTAATACGTTAGATCTTTACTTTATTGAATGTTTAAGTGTTTTTTGTCCCGAATTCGTGTAAATTGAGTATTTGTTCCTTAACCACAAAAAGTCCACATTTAGCTAAATGCATAAGCGTATCACAAATTCAATATTTAGAGATAGCATACCATCAATTTCCAATTGTTCAGCTATTTCTTGACATGTGGCATCCTTCTTTTTATTGTTTTCATATCCACAGACACTGGCATCATAAAGAACATTATATTTAATAAATAACATACAGTATACATTATTTCTGTGCTAATCTTTGTGAGAGCGAGACAGTGACAGTCTGACAACCAATACCTTTGATTTTTGATTGGTCCATTGTGACGCAAACAACAAGTAGCACAAATACAACTAAAACAAATGCATTTCTATATTTGCTCGCTTCATTCGCGCCACTTGCTTCGCTTGCAGTGTGCATTACTTCATTTAAATCAATAAAGAGAGAAAGAATCAATGATTCAAGAATCAAGAAGTGACGCCATGTTCCTAGTGGCCAGTCAGAGGAGGGAACCGGCGGCAGAACCAGCAGTGCCCCTACCTAAACCACGGGTAGTAAAGATGTCGCTGGAGGACGATCCTGAGGCCTACCTGGTTGCGTTTGAACGACAGGCAATGGCAGCCCAGTGGCCTTAGGAACGGTGGGCTACCTAGCTGGCCCCCAATTTGATCAGGGAGGCCCAAGCATTGACACACCAGGAAGCCCTGAATTATGAACAAGTGAAGCAGGCCATTCTACAGCGACTTGTCCGACTGGCCGAAGGATATGAGGATGCACTGTCTCCCACCCCACCGGTCGCTACCCCCGCGCCTCCCTCCAACCAACCCAGACCGACGGGGCTGACGATGGGACCACCACCCCCCACGGACAGATAGCTCATCGGTTCCCTATGGGCAGCTTTCCTCCACATCAAAGGAGAGCCAGGTTGACCCCCAGCGGGGAGAGAACAGAGCACCTCTCCCCTTTGCCAAACCGTCAACGGGACATGCAGGCTTTGTGGGCGCCCTTTCATCCCACCTGTTACCGGTGCCACTATGTGTTATTAGCATCAGGTAAGTCCCAGGGTAATGATTGGGAGGGACCTTGCATTGTTGATGTATGGGTTGGTAATGTGACCACTCATGCATTAGTGGACTCAGGATGTGGGCAGACATTAACTGAGCAAGCTCTGTTGATGGGGGTACCTTGGTGGTCACATGGGGTCATGGTCATTTCCTGTTTTCAGGCGGATAACAAGGATTACCTCCTCACTAAATTAGATTTGACTGTTGGAATCACATCATTGCCCATAATACCCCACTCAGATGTCTGAATTCCTTCTGCTCGTGTATGTGCACTGGTTTCTATGTGAAAAGAAAGGGAAAAGAAAATATATGGCCCATAATAAAATATCTGGTAATTCAATGCTCTTGTATATACATTAAGAAACATCCCTATTTACTTTTACAGTTAAGATGTTATTAAAAAGGTATACTGAACACATGGAAAAAAATAAATATAATTCAAAAATACATTCATGTGTTAGCCATAAAAAAGATGCATAGATAAGGGACAGAGCATAAATAATTGCTTAACCAGTAGAGCGCTTGCTTTGCACCAAAACCTCAAGTTTGCATCTTGATTCTGCTCATTTCTTTTTGCAGGGTACAATTTCTAATTACAGTTATACTCTGGAATTAAATAGAGCAGTGTAATGTGGGTGAAAGAAATGGGCCCTGCAGTTCATTGACATTTATATACGTAAGATAATTGACATTACAATAAATTAAAAAAAAAAAAAATATATATATATATATATATATATATATATATATTAAAGTAGTTAGTTTCATAGATTAGTACAAATTACATGCACCTATGAAAGCAGGAATGCAGTAGAGGCTATCGAGGTCAGTGTTTTTGATTGGTTCGTTTGTCCAGGATCTTTTCCAAAATGTCATTGGTGCAGTGTAGCAAAGAAAGCAACACAAAATTGATAGCAGTGAAATTAAACAGAATCTTATCACTACTGCTGGGAACCAACTTAGCATTTGGGGTTCAGAGAACCAAAAGGACATAACAGTTTTACAGATTCGATCTGTATGATGAATAAAATGACAAATAAACACATTGACAATAAAATGTTGCTTTCAGTCTGTATTTTACTTTTGAGTGTTACAAAATGAGAAACCATTTTAAGAGTGCTTCATTTTCTGAATATGTATGCCTTACCTGTTCAATGTCCTTCTCTGTGTGTACAGAGTACACTTTTCTACTCCAGTTTCAGCATACTTAAAAGAGAATTTCTCATGTAAGTGGTGGCCAGGTCTACCCTTACATTAAAGTAATAAATAAATGATTCCAAGCTTGCTTTGTGTTTTGATTAGAATATTTTATAACTGGGTATCTTTTTAAATCTGAGACATTGTTTACATTGTGCAGCCAGAGTGTATCATAAAAGGCACAATTAGAATATACATTTACATGTAGAAGTATAATCACAACAGAGCAAACAGAAATAAAACAGAAATAACAAAATTAGTTTAATTGAAACAGTCTGCAATTCACCACACACCTGTGGAATTTATCAGGCAGATTCTAATACTAGATGTGTTTAATCTATTTTGGCCCTTTCAAAATACATTCCAATAATACAGTTCAAAATAAACTGCTATTTTTAATACTACCTTAGGGTCATTCAACATTAATTGGACCAATGGTCCCCATCCTGCATATAAATGCACCTGGAAGACTTTTAGGAAGAATGCCAAAATATTAGCTCTCAATTCTTATTATTTTTGAGGTTTTGAGCCTATAATGAGAGTCTGTGATAGATGAAAACAAGCACTGAAAAGGGGCCATGCTTGAGGTCAGGTCTTTCAGAGTACTCAAGATATCTTCTACACACACATGGCTGATCTTCTAGTTAAATAATGTGTCAACAAATTACATGCTGGTGCCCATGGATGTTAATGCAATGGAGGCAAGTGTATAAAAAAAGTGAAATAACATGAAGAAAAATGCCATTTTGTACTTTACATTACTCCTGAACCACTGTAGTTTCTCCAGGTTATGTAACAATAAAAACTATATATCTACTGTCAGTGTCACAAGGTAATGTGCTACTGAGCCATGAACCTTCAAGTGGACGTCAGACCAGCAATGGCAGCCCTTCAGCACCGCAGAACTCAAAATGGAGAGCAGATGCACACTTGTGCTTTAAAGCCAAAAAATAATAATTGTAAGCCAGATCAAAGTGTAGCGTAAAAGGACCCCTAGAGCGTAATAATCAAAAGGGCCGCAGCAGGGAGCCAGGCTCTCTAATTTGCCCAAAATAATTTATACCTCCAAAACACTTAATTTACTTCTTAACAGAATAAAACAATTACACTATCAAAATGGAGTTTAAAGAAGGGTTATACTTGACTCCTGACACATAGAAGACATGCTCCTTTTTCGAACACTTCTTATCAATGGTCTTCAACATGACATGTTCCAGTAGCCTACTTATTTTGAAAAGAAAAATTACAGGTACATTATTTAAGCAGTTGTTGTAACATGTGGGGACATACAACGCTTTATTTTCTGGAACCCTGCTACTTAGTCTTTAATGTTAACTTTCTACCTTTAGGCTCCTGTATTGCAGTTAAGGCAGAGAGTGCAGTCTAAAATTAGTTTAAGGGTTCACATCAAGTAACCCTAAAAATGGATCAGAGAAATTGTTCACAAGGCTAATACACAAGGCTAACCAATGCATGTTGGTTACCGTCAGCTACGGCTCAAAAAGTTGGGCTTCTTCTGCACGCCCATGCAGTATCTTCTCATACATGAGTAGTGCCTTTTTTACTGAAATAATTGCATCGCTAGGAGACTGGAAATCTTTATTTAAACACATTCTTTCTTCTCAAAAAATGCGTCTTAAATTCGAGTATAGTGATGGTGTGTGTTAAAATCGCCAACAAAAGACGTGACTGTCTGATCTCGAATCATCCATGACATACAGGCAGCCATTTGCAAAGAAGCGTCATTAGCTTCCTGAGGAATTCGAAGAGAAGCTTTTACAATTTCAGCATTTTGTTATTTTATTACCAGCTTGGACAGATCAGCAATGCTGATCAGACCCCCGTATTTTTCAACATTCCAAGCAATACCACAGTTCACAAAAAGGGAGAAAAACAGGTGTGAGTAATCATGATAGAAATGAGAAGCAGCACACAAGCTGTAATGCTCTTTGTGACAGCAGGCAGACACAAATCGAGGGTGGGAAATTTGGGCTGCGACTAAAATTCAAGGGCATCTTAATTTCAAAGGAATATGGAAGTTTGTCAGTATAGCTGCTATCCATTTAACTTCCAATATAATATATTTTTACTTTCATGATAAACAACTTTTTGCAGTGGCAGTTTAATGGGCTAATAATTTACAGGTCATCACTCTGTAAATTAAGAAAGATATCTGGAGCTACATCATAGCTGTTTTAATAAAGTCTGCTGCACTTTTCATTCAAACTTCAATCAATCCTGTAATGCCATTAGAACAAATCTCATTTACAGCAACCTCATTTACCCCCAAAACAGGCTGAAAATGGATCAAAACAATGATTTTGGTAATGCTGTACAAAATTGTTCATAATTAATGCAATAAACTGCTAGATGCTTAATAAGAGCACTAGAGTATGAAATTACAGCAACAGTCACAGACCGCATAGAGAGACTTACAATAAGTGTGTTCATGCTTTTCACACACATCTAAGGCATGTGTTACATCAAGATTATAGTGTTCCTTTTATAGTGCCACTGCAGCCAAAGAAATGGTTCTGGTATAGCTTGGTGCTCTGTACTTTTAAGTAAGTTGAGTCATCAATGTGGTGGTGTGACAGAGAGAGAAAGGATCCAAACTTTAAATCTCCATCCCGATCAGAAATGGCGTTCTGTAAGGTTGGTGGTATGCTTCTTCCAAGATGGACCGCTTTGACAGTAAGCGGAAACCGGAAGGTGACCATATTAGGGGGAGCGTGTAGTTGCATGTGCCTGAAAGGACTCTACTGCAAGCAGCTGCGGGACGGCCCTGTAGTGGAGAAATCATGGCGACGGGCTGCTTGCAGGGAGGAGTTTCTGGGTACAAAGGGGAAGCAGCTACATCAGTACAGCCCCTTGCGCTGATTTGAGAGCCGGAGTGAATGAGCGTGCATTATTGTCTGTCTCATGTTTTTGTGTTTTTCTAGGAGTGAGATTCGGGAGCTGCAGCCACAGAGCCAGTACAAACCGTGGAGCACGTCCCTCGCAGCACAGCACAGCACCGAACACGCACCACAATCACTGAACGGAAGGAGCACAGTTTCGTGCAAGGAGGATTGTGGTTAAGGAGTGATTTATTATTTTATCAGGACTGAAACCTGCCGTGTTTCTCCCCGATACCATAGTTGGTAGAGGGGCGGACTGTTTATTTTTTTGTAAATAAACAAAGATATTTTTGGGAGAATCCTCTCTGGGCATTGGATTTATTACCACACCACTCACATCCTGTTCACAGGTGGTTAAATAATTCATATTTAAGCAGTAGCTAACTTCTCCATGTGAAATATACTTTGTGTAGGCTCTATAGTGGGTAACTAAATATTGACTAAGCTTCAGCATTGCTTACGTTTCTTTTCTGCAGATTTGTTTAAAATTTATTTCTGTACTGGAGCAATTTACATTGGAACTTGCATGATATGTTGATGGCGATATAAAAGAAAAGTGGGCCATAGTTTTCTCTAGTCTGGATTATTTTGTCTCACTGCTGAGAGTGCTGAGAGTAACCAGCTAAATAAACTTAAATCAGGGCTTCAGGGTCCATCGCTGGTGGTTCAGTAAAGGCAGTAGCGCGTGCAGTGCAGGGCGGGTATGTGACCAATACTGATAGATTTTGATGTATACATATATAGCAATACTCCAGGGATTACTACATCAGAATGTATCAGGCTACCCTTAAGAGAACTATAAGCAGCATTGTAATCTTCAGGTGAAACTAGCAAAATCACCCAATCCTACTTTTAACAGCTAATTGTTTTTTCATGTAAATATTTTGAATATTGAGATAAGCATTCCCCTTTTATATTTAATTCATATTTATTATTTAAATATGCATGATTATTCCTCCTTAGAAAACTTAAACAAGTAGCCTAATTGTCACAAAATGTCCAGCTTCTGTTGACTACCCTGGGAAATGTGTAATATTTAAAAACCTGGGGGCTTGATTTGCTCTTTGGGAACTCTCTGAGCAACAACTACTATGTCATGAAAGAAATGATTGTGACATTTAAGTTTGTTTAGAAAGAAAAACTGGGAAGCATTACATCACGAGACTTGGAACAGATTTCAGTAGAGCTATTTAAAAATGTCACTGCATTCCTGAATAATATAAAAAGAATCAACAAATAATGTTGGGCAATCAGCATGAGAAAGAAAGGAATCCAACTTTAATTATGCATAATGCAAATACACACTGTTGTATGTGTGAATGATTACTGGATTGCTAAGCATATAAGCAAGCATAGAAAATAGTGTTTAATTTATTTCCAATTTTGCAGGTGTTACCATGGTTCTATTAATACATAATGAAGTGGGATTAGTGTTTGAAATGTAAACCAAAACTGGGTTTGCATTTGTGGACTCTTAAGTAAAAAAATAAGTAAAAAAATAAATCTGGGAGCTGCAGTCACTGTCTGAGAAATGGAGAAAGCGTTATCTCTTTTATAAAGCTAATGTAAATTCCATTATCCACTGGGGGCTTAATGTCACAAATCGAGGCTGCGAAAAAGAAACTGCAAACAGACTGGGCAGAGGATTAATACAAATTACAACAGTTCTGCAGGACATAAAACATGGGAAGATGTATCAAGAGCAATAGGAAAATGTCTGGAAAAGACGGTGCCGCAACCCTGGGAGCTGAAACCAAACTCGGCTAGGGGTTTCCAGGGAAGTCATGGAAAATGACTTTTCTTTAATATAAAACAATTTTTTTTAATTCTTGATTTTATAAATATATAATATTATATATATATTAATATATACTATATATATATATATTATATATATATATATATATATACGATGCAACAACGTATTGATTCTGAAAATACATGTAACTACAGCAAATATTATAATAATGGATTACCTTAATAATAGAAACGTATTATAATATATATAATCTTATATATATATATATATATATATATATATATATATATATATATATATATATATATATAAACACACACAATTGTTAAGTCATAGTGGTACATCAAGTGTCAGTAGATAAGTCAGCTAGAACCCAATTAACAAAATTGTTTTAAAGTAATATTATAATATAATTATAGGAGGCTGTGGTCCAGTGATTAAAGAAACTGACTTGTAAGCAGGAGGATCCCTGTTCAAATCCCACCTCAGCCACTGACTCATTGTGTGATCCTAAGCAAGTCAATGAACCTCCTTGTGCTCGTTCTTTTGGGTGAGACTCTGCAACTGATGCATAGTTCACAGACCCTTGCCTCATATCTTGATCCACTATGAAAGGCGCAATATAAAAAAAAGATTATTATTATTATTATTATTATTATTATTATTATTATTATTATTAAAAGACGAGGAGGAATTGCCAGGTTTGCCCCTATTTTAAATATTTAGATCATTTGAAATAGACCCCACTGTATGTTAGAATGGTGTGAATGTGAAACTGGGCTCAGCCCATGTGGGCTTGGGTTTACCCCAAAAGTATGGAAATGGTAATTACTGTGTACAAGTAATTAAAACCACTCTTTCAATATTGCTGTTAAGCAAGACTGGTCTCATTTGCATTACACTTGTGCTTCTTAATTTGCTCATGATGCATTTTCACTCATTCAATTCCAGCACATCACTGCTGCTTTACACACCTTATTGCAATATATCAATATATCAGCTATCTAAGATACTCACAGCATTAGCATTGTTATATTGCTTTAGCCAAACAGGGCTTCCATCTGACCTTAAATTGTCTGTGGGATATATCATTTTCTTTTCAGAATGTGAGAAAAAAGGCAGATAGTTGAGAAAATGATACATTTACACAATGAATCTTATTCATCAAAAGCTACATATTGTTCTGTCTTACATTTGGTGTACAAGTAACAAGAAACATAGAAACTGATGAAGCATGCACACTGTACCATAGAGATAAATACGGACCACACAATAAAAGTTTGCTTAAATTTATTCTAATAGTACTTTTAGTTAATGTTGGACCTGCCAGTGTGGGAAACAATACATATTTTAAAAAAGTTATTGTGTATTGAACAAATACTATTATATAAATATAAAGACATGAGTTGATGTAATTGTGTTGAAAGGTTTTTGGTCTCTGAAATCTGTTTTGATTAACCAAATAAGGTTCTATATTTATTTACTAGTATTTTTTTCTTGACTGTTTCTAAACGATTTTTAACTTTATTTTTGTATGGGGTTTTGCATTGTAGAGTCTTTTTCACAACAGACATTGGTTCTAGTCACAAAGCTTTAACCTATGCGTTGTTTAAAGAATGTTCTTTCAAACTCTGTTTTAAATGGATAAAATAGGATTTGATATTTAAGTTCCTGTTCTTTGTTGTTATTAATTAAACCACCCATAGTCCAGAACTGTTTCAGGAATACCAAACTGGATTTTATTAATAAAAACAGACTGAAAAAAAAAATAAAAAAAAAACATGATTTAAATAGCATTGCCTTGAATCAAGTTTCCTGCAGTTTATATGTGGTACCTGAACACTGTATTAGTTTTTGAGTCATAGGTCCCAACCCTCGCTAAACCGGACATGTTCGTCTCACATAAGGAGGTGTCGGGTTTAAAAACAATACAATAAAATCGCACACACCTGCAGCATCGTAATCACAGCTGACATGCTACTGAGGCCAAACTTTTCAAGCTATAGCTACAGTATTTATATGACTGCTTGGTATTTACTATTCAACCTCCAAATCTAAGTTACACAGCAAATCAACAGAGAAAATTAAGGAGTCTTTTGTACTTTACCAGAATTTTTACACAAGCATCAGCATTGATGATGCAAAAAAACAACCTCAGTGTCCTCATAGCTAGTCACGGCCATGAACACATGCATTTACAGTTCTCGATGTATTTTAAATATAAATCATTGCGCTGAAATAGCACTAATGTACAGTATAGTAGTAAAATCAAATGAATACCTGCACACTTTATTTGTATTTTAGCCTACTGGTAATACAAAACAAATCATGCTGCTGCACCGTACACATTGGGGTACAATGGGAATAAAATATTATTTTAAATTGAAACTAAATGATTTGAGTTTTTTTTTTATTTTATTTTAATTATTATTATTTTTAAATTGGTCTGCTTAGTAGCCTAGACAATTAAAACAAAACAGATCATGGTCCTATACAGATTCTTAGAATGAGCTGGAGGGGTTAGTGCCACATGTGTGCAGTCTATTGCTCCCAACACGCTGGGAAAATGTAATTGAAATTTGTTTTCAAGGCTTGTAAGTACACCCTGACTTTAGTGAAATTTAGGTATTTGGGTGTTCGTCTCAAAAATGCATTCAGCACAACTGGCAAAGCACGAGAAAAAGCAGAATGGGAAATGCCAGCAACAATTGTGACTGTTTAAACCATGCTTTCAAAAGTACATAACAAATTGATGCAATTGTAAGTGTCGCAGTTGCCCGCAGCTTTAGTACATCTCATTACAATATTTTTGATCCCTCATTTGCAGGAGTCTCCACCCTGTTTTTGTGAATTTCTGCAGGAACGCCCAGAATTACATATTCATTTAAGGCTAAAGCGCAAATAAGTTAAAATGATGCTAACAGCGTTGTGTTTGTTTAGAACATTTTACCCTATGCTTCCGACTGGTTTGCATGTGGTTTGCAATGATTGCGACAGACGCAACACTTTAGTACATCTACCACACAGAGTTTTGTTATTGTTGTTTTACAGCCTGGATGGGGTTAAAGTGCCTCACCCAGATAAAATTGTTAGAACAAGCAGCTTTGGCTGTACATGGTTAGGGTTTTCAGAGGAGGAACGAGAGACGTGAGTCATGAGAGAAGTAAAAGTGAAACTAAAAGAGACAACAATGGCTACTCATGTAAGTTTTAGACTAGAAGAATACTTGTTGGGTTCTGTGTCTGTTTGTCTTGGCCACTGTGCCGTTTTGTTTAGCAAAAGTGTTTTGTTTGTTTGAATCTTATTTCTTATAAATATTTAAACAAAATTTCAACATATATCAATAACTGAAAGCTGAAACAAAGACATTAGCATTAGCTACTAGTACTAGTGAATCAAAATCCAATACATCATGTTTACAAAAACACATATACAAGTTAGACATTCTGTAGATTGGCTCATATTAAATCTATTGTATTTTCCTCTTTGTTTCTAAGCATTATAATATGTCATAGGTTTGTACACAATAAAAAATTACTAATACTTAAGTAAAATTAACCAGTAAAGTAATTTAAATACAGCACAACGTTGCTTAGAAAGCTACCAGTTATTAATCAACCATGGCTAAAAAAAAAATTTCAAAAGATAGGATCCAATAAAATCAGATCCAATTATCCATCTGTTAGGCTATGAAAGCATAATCTCTTGAGAAATCATCTTATTGAATAAAAAGCAGGCAAATAGTTCGGTTCTCTAAAGCTTTCTGTGCATTAAAAGTGGGAGTAACCTTATTTTATTGCCAATTATGAACTCAATTCCTTGAAAAGCTGCAGGGGTCCGCTACGCAACCTGCAATCACAATTTGCAATGTGTTTTATTTTCCATAAAGCCCCTAGACAAATGTGCTACTCTGCTGCTTTTTTAAGGCTATAGCTCTGCTTTGTTGCACAATTGTTGAGATTCCAATATGCCAGCCGGATACTAATGAGGTGCACCTGAACTGGGTGACACGGTTCCTAGACCTCACTGACGCAATGCCACTACGTCAAAACAGTAAGCAAGTGCGTCCCCAGTATCTACGACAACTGTAAAAAAACGAACAGGACAGACTAGATAACAGTCTGGTCAGAACGCAAATTAGCAGTGAGTAGATGAGATAAGTCCATCTTCTAAGTGACTTCAGCATGGGTGGGTTGTTGGGCAACATAAAGCTTGCCAAGGACAGCTAGAAGGCAAACAAATGGAAGTTTTCTCATCCAAGCTGTTGATTGGGCCAGGAAATATTAAGGGAAGCCCAAAATAAACAGCTACAGCAGAAACTGTAAGGGTATTGATATCGACAGTTAGAAAGCACTTCCATCATTGTTGTGGCAAAGTTGTTGGTTGGAAACCTATACAAACCATGCTGACACCTGACCGGAAAGAAAGATGCGGAATGCACAAGACATTCCTCTTATAACCATGGAGGTTGTTCTACCGTACATATAAACATAATATAATGAACAGCAGATCCTTAGAGAGATTATAATGTTGTATTCCTATCTAATATTCTGTAGTGGTGGTTCTCACATATAGTTCAGTCCGGAAACTCATGTAATAGATTATTAATTTATTAAAAGATAAAAGACTAAACAACATGACTACATTATAAATATTTTACACTACATTCTTTGGCATTACCTTTCAAGGTACCCTTGGCCATAAATTAGCTTGCAGATAAGTGGAGAAGACTGAGCAGGGGAAGACTGAGCGAACTCTGGCACACAGCGAGAGGAGTAATGGATTGAGGTTAGAATTCCTTTCCTTGCCAATCATTGGACTTATTGTTTATCGAAAGACAAATAAGATACTAGGTGTTCGATTGACTATTTCATCTGGTAGTGGAAGCAACTACAAATGCTTGACATATATGTGATTTGAAGTTTAAAGTGAGTTCCCTCCCAGAACCACTGCTTTGGTTAATTAATACCAATTTGGGGGGGGGGGGGGGGGACGACGACAAACAAACTGTATTTTAGTGCCACTGTACAACCTTAACCATTTTTAAAAAAATATTATATTCAGGTCAGTTGCAAGAACTTCAACAGATTTGTGCCTGCTTGACAGACTTGAAATAAAAAGCTAAGGAAGGAATGACTTCTTATAGTTCATTAGCTACTCAATCCACACTAGACTTGTTATACCTTATCCTGCCCAGAAGCAATTTAGATTTCCAGAAAGCTTTTGACAGAGTCCCGCATAAAAGATTAATTCTCAAACTGAACACAGTAGGGATTCAAGGAAACACATGTACATGGATTAGGGAGTGGTTAACATGTAGAAAACAGAAAGTACTGATTAGAGAAGCAACCTCAAAATGGAGCGAGGCAACCAGTGGAGTACCGTAGGGATCAGTATTAGGTCCTCTGCTATTCCAAATCTACATTTATGATTTAGATTCTGGTATAGTAAGCAAACTTGTTAAATTTGCAGACGATGCAAAAATAGGAGGAGTGGCAAACACTGTTGCAGCAGCAAAGGTCATTCAAAATGATCTAGACAAGATTCCGAACTGGGCAGACACATGGCAAATGACATTTAATAGAGAAACGTGTAAGGTACTGCACGCAGGAAATAAAAATGTGCATTATAAATATCATATGGGACATACTGAAATTTAAGAAGGACTCTATGAAAAAGACCTAGAAGTTTTTGTTGACTCAGAAATGTCTTCATCTAGACAATGTGGGGAAGCTATAAAAAAGGCCAACAAGATGCTCGGATACATTGTGAAAAGTGTTGCATTTAAATCAAGGAAGTAACGTTAAAACTGTACAATGCATTAGTAAGACCTCATCTTGAATATTGTGTTCAGTTAAGGTCACCTCGCTACAAAAAGGATATTGCTGCTCTAGAAAGAGTGCAAAGAAGAGCGACCAGAATTATTCCGGGTTTAAAAGGCATGTCATATGCAGACAAGCTAAATTAATAGACTCTATTCATTCTTGAACAAAGAAGACTACACGGCGACCTAATTCAAGCATTCAAAATTCTAAAAGGTATTAACAATGTCGACCCAAGGGACTTTTTCGACCTGTAAAAAGAAACAAGGACCAGGGGCCACAAATGGAGATTAGACAAAGGGGCATTCAGAACAGAAAACAGGAGGAACTTTTTTACACAGAGAATCGTGAGGGTCTGGAATCACCTCCCCAGTAATGTTGTTGATGTTGACACCCTGGGATCCTTCAAGAAGCTGCTTGATGAGATTCTTGGATCAATATGCTACTAACAACCAAACGAGCAAGATGGGCCAAATGGCCTCCTCTTGTTTGTAAACTTTCTTGTGTTCTTATGTTCTAATTTGCCATGGTTGAGATAGACTGATTCTCCCCCTTCGAGCTGCTGTATGGGAGACAACCCCAAGGTACCCTTGTTACTGTTTGGACATTCACTCTGTCTCTCACCATTCGCCATCCTTGTCACTGGTCCTCTAATGCAGTGGTTCTCAAACTTTTAGGGCTGTGCCCCCCTTCCTTTTGTCTGTTGTACTTAATGCTTCCTATGGCTTCTGTTGTTTTTCAGAAACAGCACACTGTGAACACTAAGGTTGAAGAAGTCTTGTTGCTGTTTTTATTTTTGTTATCCACACTATTGACAGCCTCATAAATACTGATGTTACAGCAACTGGCAGTGAAAACAAAAAAAAGATGACTTGTACTTATATCATCGTATAGCTCACATACATACATACATAGAGTATTTGTTTGTTGGGTCAGTGGTCTTTCTGACCAAATAATCAAAAGTGCTTTAATTGTCCCCGCATCCCAAGGTAAGCAAACATTTTCTTTTCTTGGGTTGCTAGCGACCGCCATCACTGCAGTGAAATCCACACGCTGACGTTGTGTATCGTACTACGTAATGACACTTCCGCCTGGACCAGTTGAGACTCACCGGGTATGAGATATGAAACTGGACCATCACAAACCAGTGAGGGAAACACTGAGTTACACCTCAGCGTAAGTAGAAACGCCTGGACTCAGACGGACCAGTTCAGGTGTACCTAAACATGGCTAGTGGAAACAGGGTATCAGTTTTAACACTAGAAGCCCCGTGGCAGTCATTTTGGCAGTTTTTGGTTTTAAAATGTAATTTTCTCCAGTCGTGTAAAACATATGGGGCTGCGCGTTCATGTACCTTTATATCTGTATGTATTAAATATTCTCACAAATCTTGAAACGCAGGAGCAAAAATAAAGGAGACATTACATTATCCCTAAAAGCCCTGGGAGAAGTCACATTGACGGCCACACAGAAAACATTTGTATTTTGATTATACAGAATGGTATTCTAATTTATTATTTTTATTTACCAGTCCGTAATGTGTTTAGCTGTAATCAGATTAGTCTCTACTCTCTGCCTGAGTGAATGACTGACAGTCTATTGTTTTCAATCATCCTTTTGAAGGCTGGTGCCTGCTTGCCAGCTGTGCTGCTTTGGTCAGTCAATTAGCATCAGAAAATAAATACCAGAGACCGTGGAGTTTTACTATGCAACAGAATATGGAGTTGATGTTTTGGGCCAGATGGCACGGAAGTATCCCGTGAAAGCTGACTCCTGATGGTGGTCTGTTCAGATGTTTTACATTGTATTGGACCTAGCAGCCATCACATCCTGGGTACTTTACAAAGAATGCACGGGGAAGAATTTTCCAAAGAGAGAATATATTTTACAGTTAGCACAGGAACTTCGCAAAAAGCATTTGGAACAGAGGGAGACTGCCACGGGTGTACCCACAGCTGAAGCTGGCAACCCTGTTGAGAGCCGCAACAGACGTCAATGCCAGGTTGGCAAGCGCAATAAAAATAAAACTTTAGACAGCTGTACCCTGTGCAGAAAGGCGACGTGGAGAAGCTCATTATCTGTGTTGATTGTGAACACCCTTTTGTCTCAACAAAGAAAAAGTAATTAAGACTTTTTTTTTTTATAACGTCTTCTGCTGTGCGCTTCTGTAAAATGATTTTTTCAAAGTTTATTTATCTATGTTGTTCAATTGCTTTTTCTCATTTGATAATAAACCGACTGCTGTTGAAAAGTAAAAAATGTATTACTGTTGTTTCAGTTTTATAAATACGTACCGTATGTTGTAAACCGATAAACCGATGTTTGTTCAGATGTTTATTTATTTACATTTTCCTGTTTTCATTGTGTGTGTGTATATATATATATATATATATATATATATATATATATATATATATATATATAAAACTCGGCATATATATTATATATATATATGCTTCGGTTGTTCAGATGTTTGTGACGTACTCAATAAAAAAAAAAAATGTAAAAAATAAACAAATTACATCCGACTGTTTCTCCTTTCGTTATACTATTTATTTTATTTTTATTTTTACTTTTTTAATGGCAAAACAAATTTATTTTAACGTTTTGCACAGTTAACCATTTTGTTACAGACTATCAACAAGTCTGAGACAAATAATTTTGGCTGTTACTAAATTAAACACTAGTAAAAACACACACACAAATGCTTAACATTGAAAAGAACAGTCTTACTACAGCAGCAGATGCTTTACACTGTCTCTGGGTTTCTCATCGCATCATCAATTCCCGTTTTTTTAAATCCATTGATGGAAATCAGTATTCTTTTAATGTCTTCAAGCAAATTGGCTTCATCACTTTGACATCTGACACATTACTTACCTTGTCCAATGCTCCTTTAACATTCTGTATACCAGTCTGACAAAGAACGGGGTAACTACGAGTACTGAATGCAATCCTGTGATTGGTGGAAGTATTATTGGCGATCTAATCAAAGCAGCCAATAAAGCCCAAATATATTATCCACCTGTTATACATTACAGTGGAACATTGCATATCCGACAATCACATAACCATCCTAATCAATTAACTGCCTCGCTAAATTGTATTGGCAGCACATGCAGTTTCCACGATGGCAACAGAAAAACGCGTTATAGCAATCAGTAGTTGGTGCGTTCCCCTTTTAACAGAAATGGACAGTGTTTTTTTTTTGTGCAATGTGTTTATATGATGGAGCGCACGCTTGCAGATATTGGCAGCGTGTTGTAGATTTTAAATGCATTTGAATTAAACAAAGTAAGCTTCATAAACACGATGCTTACCGGCCGTTTGTTTAAAATAGCCGAAGCAATAGTCAAACCGAGCTGCTTATTGGCTGTTGGCAATACCAAGAAAGAGCGCAAAGCACCATTACAGAGATATTAAGAAAACAGAACCAGGGAGGCAGGGAAAAAGTTAAGAAAGAAGCCATCAGTTGCAGGTTACTGTACATTTACTGTTTGTTTTGTATTTTTTAAAAATTGCATTGAGATGACTTATAGCAAACCGCATAACAACACTGTGTATTTGTAGCCTAATTAATCTTGTTTACGTTTAAAGCAAGAAATTCCCTATGTTTAAAGCAGTGTGCCTGTTGTTTCTGTTCACTAACCTATGTATGTATGTGTAAATGCTTTTTCTACAGATGTTCGCAAACCCGACTTTTTCCCATATCTGCCTATACCCCAGTTGACAAGGGGGTCGTGACGTTGTACTGTTTTGCCTACCCTAGGTTAAAAAAAAAATCCTGAACCTGCCAACGTTTGAGAACCACTGCCCTAACGTATCTGCATTAGCAATGCACATTATTATTTTAAATAGTATGTTACTTTAAAACATTACTGATATCAAACTAATCTATCACTCTGCACACCTCTATGATTTGGATAAATACTCCTGCCATAACAGGAACAAATTGTCAAATACTAGCACTATTTCCATCAGGGAGGATGGGGTTAGAAATCTGCAGATGTTTAGTCTTAGCCTCCCGATTACAGAATAATCAAGCTACATGATACATACTGTAGAAGAAGATGGAGCCAAAAGGTTAAGAAGTAGCTCTAAAAATACAATATAAATGTATATTTTAAAGCGGAACTTGCAAAAAATATACATAAGCATATTGTTAAAGAAATTGTTTTTTTTTTAGCAGTATAGAATTTGTACTTTTTGACAAAATAAAAAAGATTGGCATAATATGCTAGCATAAGATGGACGTTTTGACACAATATTGGTATGGGAAGAAAACAAACTAAACACATATGCAGTATACCGTACAGTTATAGTAGTTTATGAATGGAGTATAGAGTAATAATATGGACAACACTGCCACCTGGTGTAAAGAATAATACAACAATTACTTGGTAAAATACACTGCATACAGACAGTGTACTACAGTATACTACAGTAGAATACTAAGAAAAAAAACTAAATAAAAACAGATGTTTGAACTCAATCAATTTGTAATACAGTAAAATACCGGTCTGGTAATTAACTAATTTTGCCCCTGGTCCACGTTCTGACTGGCCTATCACAGAGTTAACAATACCTTGAAGCACTTCCAAATTGATGATAATGTGAGATATATATATATATATATAATATATTAATATATATATATCTATATATATTATTAAGTCTATAACAATATTGAATTCCTAAAAAGAAGGATTTTAAAACATGAGAAAGATTTTTAAAAGGTTCAGAAAATTTCTACAATATTAGGCAGTGGTATAAAAAGGAAAAAAAGGCAACTATCTGTTGAATCTACCTACTTACACAGAACTTTTGTTGTTACAACAGTGGAGAGCGCCCAGTCAAGTATCACTGCAGATCTAGTCAGTGACTTGCCCCATTCACTTCCAAATGAGCAGAAAATTGACAACATTTAAAATAGACCTTGGAAAGGAGTGAAATGCCTACTTTTCTCCTGGCCTGAATGTTTTTAACAAGACTGACTCTGTTCACTTTCTGTATGAGAACCAGGAAGCTAAGTCTTAAAAATATTTGTGTTTGTTCTAGAAACTTTTAGCATTGATTGAAGAGTATTTAGGTGTCAGGCACCAGAACAGTTTGATAGAATAATGGCCGTTTTTATTTCAGCACTGTGAAATCTGCTGTCTAGCTACCACTGGTCTGTGCCAACTATTTATCTAGTTTAAAAAAAAAAAAAAAAAAACTTTGTGAAAACTCTACTGAGATCTGGTCTCCCAGTGGCTCTTTCAACATCTCTTTTTTACTCAATTTTTTCATTTGTTTGTTTTAATGTCTAAAAAATGAACTTTAAAAAAAAAATTAAACATCACCTTTTTTTTTTTTTTTTGCTATTCACCTATTGCTTTGCAAATAAAAGCACCTCTCATTTGCACTACTACAAAAGGTTAGGGTTGGGGTTAGCACTTCTAGATTTCTTGATATTAAATAATTTAATCATGAAAGGTTAAGGTTTGGGTTGTGGCTAGAATTAGGGTAGGGTTTCCATTCCTACATCCTATGTCCTGAATAATAGGACATCTACAGGACATCTACAGGACATCTACAAACGTGAATTGATTACAATTTAAAAAAAGGTAACCTTAAACAAGTTTTTGTTTTTGTTGCATTTTGACTGTCCTTTCTACCAAAGATTGTATCTTAAATCAAACCTCAAGCCTTACCTCTAAACCACTGCATGGGTGGACCAGTGCCATCTTATGATGTCCATATTCATTTGTGGGCAAACAGAGGGAAACCCCCAGGGTGACCTCACAGAGGCTGGAAAGCTGCACCACCAGCCCGACCTGGACCTGTGACCCACCAGCCTGGTAACACCACAGCTGCGTGCCAACTAAAGTGCCACTCCAGTGGCAGTGAACATAGTCAGGCACAACAGTTGTGAGGGGCTTAGCCTAGAGCAGTGGGCCCAGCTGAGGGAACTGTTGCTGGAGTTCCAGTACTGCTTTGCGATCAGACCAGAGGAAGCAGGCTGGACTCACCTGGTGCAGCATGACATCGACACTGCAGCAACAGTCAGGCTACCCCTAGCATGGCAGGAAGCAGCGGGAGTGAGTTACAGGAGACACCTCATCGAGCCATCAGACAGCCCATGGACTGAGCCTGTGGTCCTGGTTCCAAAGAGGGATGGAGAGTGACGGTTTGCTTGGACTACTGGCAGCTGAACGAGGCTATCCTCAATGACTCATACCTCCTGCCCTGCATCAATGAGTATCTGAACTTAGTGGCTGGCTCCTCATGGTGCAGATCACTGGACTTAAACAGCCGCTACTGGCAAGTGGAACTCGTTCCTGAAGGCTGTTCAAAGACTGCCTTCTCCACTGGCTGAGGGCTGTGGCACTTCTGAATGGCTGATGGAGAAAGTACTGAATGGGGACCCACCACAACTCTGCCTGGTGTGCCTGGGCAATCTGCTGGTGCATGGGCCAATTGGTCAATGAGCGCTGTGCTCCCTGCATGAGGTGCTAAAATGGCTGGAAGCAGGCTTGACAGTCCATCCAGACAATTGCTGCATCATGCAACGTGAGGTCATCTTCCTGGGACAGAGTAGGCAGTGAGGGCATCCATACCGAGCCGGGGAAGGTCAGCTGGAGAACTGACATTGACATTTTTTTCACTTTTGGTTTCTGTTGCTTTATATGGTGAAAAAATATAATCTTTATATGAGGCTATTATGCATATTCAGATACACTATATATTGAAATGCAGACACTCTATACTGAAATGCATACACTCTATACAGAAATGCACACATCACATACTGATATTACACATACACTCTATACAGAGATACATACACTGTATACTGAGGCGCATACATGGTATACTGAGATGCATACACAGTATAATGAGACGCATACACAGTATACTGAGATGCATACATGGTATACTGAGGCGCATACACGATATACTGATGCATACACGGTATACTGATGCATACACGGTATACTGGGACACACGGTATAATGAGATGCATACATGGTATACTGAGACATATACATAGTATACTGAGACACATACACGGTATACTGAGACACAGTACATTGTATACTGAGATGCACGCACGGTATACTGAGATGGATACATGGTTTACTGAGACACATACACGGTATACTGAGATGCATACACAGTATACTGAGATGCACAGATGGTAAAATGAGACACATACATTGTATACTGAGATGCATGCTCTATACTGAGATTACTTGCTCATATACTCTATACTGATCATCAGTCACATGAGTTATACTCTCCACACACATTTCAGAAAATTGCCTGCTGCACATCCACCATTTTAAATATTGCAGGCGAGACGACATGTCAAAGTTTGTATTTTTCTTAACCAGTTTTTTCTTTTCAACTATGAAGTTTCTCTCTGAATGTATTATTTTTATTTTTGTGTTTGCTGCTAATCATTTAGTTAAATCCAACGATAAAACAAAAGGAGTCTGACCAGCTAGTTAGTTCCGCCCAGACTGAAGAGAAGTAAAATTATTTTATAGCAACTCCAGATATTGCCTTTTTAAAGTATTTCTCTTTCACCCATACCAACATATTTGTTCTACTTTTACTACGTTTATAAAGCATCCCTGAAAATATCTTTGCAGCACTGATTGGGAAGACAGGCTCAAAATGAATCACGTCTTACAGGTTAAGTGCTGCAGGCATTGACTATAAAAAAATAAAAAATAAAAACATTTTAGTACATTGTATCAGCCTATATTTCAAATGGTAATATACCATAAAAGGAAGGAAAGCTAAATGTTCATTTGAATGCCAACCTCTGAAACTAAACATCACAAAAACACATTTGGAAAATCACTTTTTGTAACCAGGTTGGCAAATAAAGCAACCAATCCATTATATAAAATAAAATATAAAGCATTAAAAGACAAAAAAAAACATAACAAATTCTGAAACTTAAAAAAAAAAAAAAAATGTTGTTTGATATTTCAGAGTATTCTTTGGAGGACTCAAACCTGGAAGGGCTTAGTGGTATCTCAGTGAGCTCCGTCCACACCAGTGACATCCTCTTCGAAGGGGAGAACAAAGAAGAGCCTCCGTTTTCTGACAGCACAGAGGAGGGAGAGATCATCTCTGAGGGTAAACCATGTGTGGTAAATTAGCAACAGATTACTTTTACGGATAGTGTAACACAAGTACAGTATGAAAGCAAGTTTTTATTGTTTGAGCGCTATATATTACAGTGCAATTCCTCTTTAATGACCAGGGTTGTTTTTAATAGAGGGAAATCTTAAGACTGTGTAATTAAGACTCTCAGGGTGCTGTGAATGGCAAGCTGGTTGCCAGTAGGGAAATTGTACTGTTTTCTATTCAAGACGATGTACAAATATAAAATACTTATCAGATTTATGAAAATGATTGAGAAACAAAGAAACAAAGAAACAAAAAATGCTTGCTGCACACTTTCACAATGTTTGCCTGCATTTCAGTGATTGGTCCTTACTTTCGCCAAGTGCTGATTTTGTTTTTCATCAACTCAATACTGAACACACTATATGTGTGTGTACATACATACATACATACACACATACACAACACACACAATATATATATATATATATATATATATATATATATATATATATATATATATATATATATATATATATTATATATATATTGGATATTGCTAAATGCTTGTACGAACATGTTTTTCATGTATTTAAGGCAAAGGTAGTTTTACTAAAATAAATCAGAAATACATTTTATTTGTGTGAGATGGTGTTATATATATATATATATAAATATATATATATATATATATCTATATATAATTAACGTCCTCCGACCCTAACTGAGACGATCTCGGGACGGGATGACTCTGCTAGAGCCGCTGCTCGCTTTCCCTTGCTTGTCGCTGCTGCTGTGAGTGGGGTGGGTGTCCTACCGGCTGCACAGAAGTGGGGGCCAGTCTCCAGATGTCAGCTCTAAGATCAGCCCCTCGCATGGGTTCACTCCATTTGTTAAATAAAATAACTACCTTTTTTGGAAGATAAAGATTGTACGGTTGGAATCTTACCGCCGCTACAATATATCATATACAGCTGTGGCAAAGTGGTGAATACGTGCAGGTGAGTGCAGTGCAGAGCGGATTAATCACAGACAAATGTTTTACAGGTGCAAGAGTGTTTATTTAAATGATTAAATGTCCAGAGCCTTATGGCAAAACCTGCAAACAATAACAATGAAAGAGGTGGTACAATGCCGTGTATCACTTCTATTTTTATAATCCCATGGATTTGACCCGTAACCCAAAGTCCAGTTATTTCACCCACACAAAACACAGACACAGTTCCGACAGTGTGTGATTTTAGTGCTAGTGGTGCAAAGACAGTTCCTGTTGTGAAAAGGTGAGTGGTGATGCGGCTGCAGCTCCGGAAGGTGTTTAATATTCTTGGTGAGAAGACAAACAACACAAGACAAACAGTGTTATTACACAGACTGACAGAACACTCATGGCTTTGGTATAGACAACACGGGCACCTTCTAGGTTGTTTGATTTAACCATATGCAAAGGAACAGAAAACTTAAGCTACACCCCTTATTTATACCCTCGCCCATGACCCCTAGGTTAACAAACGCATCCGCTACTCCAATCCTTGGATGCCACACCGTCTACCGTCCGGGTCAGTGAGCTTGGGTGCCATAGCTCCCAACCTAATAAACTGTCCTGCCATTTGATTAAGGGTACTCTGTTCTTTCTTTCTAGTGCCCTCACAGGTCCGGAAGGAGATCTAACACCAGCGTCATTCGATCTCTGTCACAACAATATATAAGAAGCATGTCAATTGGGGTCCATTTCTGCCTGCAATATGATACAGGTCACACTGCAAAAGAAATGACTTGTACAGTAATCAATGTTTTAATTTTCTTTCATGATGCAATAGTTTTTGTTAAGAAGAATGCAAAAAAAGAGAAATAAAACGGTGAGTGTGTGTGCGTTTATTTTTCATTGTACAACTCCCCCTTTTTCAGGTTTATTTTATTTGAAGTGTTTATTAAAGTTAAAAACTTGTATGAAAACGTGTATGGCCACTTTGTTTATTATTATGAAGACAACAATGGCAGGTATTATTAAAAAGTTGACTGCTTTGTTTTTACTTTACATATACACAAGATTTAACTACTGTATTGCTTTCTTTGCTTTGTAGTTAATTCACGAGTCTAAAGTAAGGCCTTCTAGGATATGTTATAACTTTAATACAGTGTTACATATAATGACTGATGTTTTGAAAACGAATATCAAATGTTATATCTAAATCTTGAACGAATATCTGTACGTGAAAATTCCATGTTCATCCCAGCACTAAATGGTATATATATATATATATATATATATATATATATATATATATATATATATATATATATATATAAGCGATAGAGCCCGTCGATGAGGGCTCTACCATATGATAGATGACTGCGACTGGAGTTATTAGCCCCGAGCCATAGGCGAGGGCGCTAACGCAAGTCAAGGTCATCTATCACACTGTAGAGCCCGCATCAAGACGGCTGTATCGCTATTAGAAAACGATTTATTTCTATTATTTTATTTAAAAAAAAAAAAAAAAAACTTTAAAATCTATATTTACCTTGCACTTCTGAAATTGCGGTGGGTAACCTTCTGCTGAGGAAAATAGTCCCTAACATAATGTAACATATTCAAAAATCGACAAGGAGGATAATCAGGGTGTACCACCAAGTTTCATGAAATGTACCAAACAATAACAAACTGCTATGTGCTGTAAAACAATTGCAGGATTGCTGTTGGCCACAACCACGTCGTAACTAATATCTTATTCTATCCAAATCACACAGGAATCCTTTACAACCTGTCCTTACGTGCCACTCCACTCGCCACCACCAACATGGCCGCCCCCGGTCCTACTACACCCGCTAAATCCCGCCCCTTTCTCTCTGAGTCTCTCTGACCAACCACCAGAAGCAGGCCTGTGTCTCCGCTCTTCACTTCCCATAGAGCCCTATGGTAACCTATCAGTCGGCATCCAGCTGATGATTGACCCTCAGAGCAGGGCTAACAAGGGACTCTCAGCTCATATTTTGGTGTATGAGCCCCCGTGCAGGTTACAATAATTAGAATAGAAAAATGACATACACGTAGAGAAAACATTATTATTATTATTATTATTATTATTATTATTATTATTATTATTATTATTATTATTTTAACATATTTATTTATTGGGTTTTTACTCTTTCTTATTATAATTTATCTGGACATGTACAATTGTTGAATAGGCTGTGTAGTATTGAGCCTGACTCGAAGCTTCTTGTTGGAGGCGGGGCGTCATTCAAGCTGAAAGGGAGTGGATTGGCTGGTGCGGAAAGAATTGAAACACCTTAGAAAGCATACTTTATTTTATGATACAGTCCGACAGGCAACCCAAGATGAACTACTTACAGCACAGCAGTCGTTCATGTCCCTTTTTTTCCCAGCAGAGTTCAGTGCCAACACAACGGGATAAAACAAGGGCTGTCTGTTCACCTCGTTCAAAGAAACTTAGAGCTTTGCCGGTCACTCTAAGCGACGTCCGAAAGCTGGCCAAAGATATCTTCTTGTAGGGGGTTTAGTTGTTTTGTTTTTTATTCAATTGGAATTTTACTCAGTCCTGTACAATTATATTAAAGAAAAAAAAAAAAAAAAAACTTGCTTACTATCAATGAGCAGATATAGTTTCTGTTTTTCTTAGAGAAATTGCAAACAAGCAGGTAACTTACAGTGAGAAAAAAAATTAATAACCGAGTAGGATATATTTTATTTTTAACAGAAACCAAACCGATATTCAGAGTTAATGTTTTTCGTTAAGAAAAACAACTGCATCACACTCAACCACCGTTCACTCTCACCTTCTTGTCCTGTCCCACAGTACTCCCCCTGACCTCCCAACTCCCACCTAATAGGCTCTCATTAACTGCAAGAGTATACTGTGGCAGATCTGAGCCTCTCACAATGCTTCTTCTAAAATGCCTTAAATGCCATGTAATAAAATATTGCAGCGTTTGTAAAGCATAGTATTATTAATAAAGGCTGCCCTCGTATAATCGCTGCCTCATTTAAGGGTCCAGTCGTTTTGATAAATTTAAAATAAATGCTGCCGCGCCAGATTGAAGTAATACGGTATATACATGCTGTGTGTGTGTGTGTGTCTGTACTGTTCTTTATTTAGCATGAGCATTGCAACAAACAGACATTTGCACTCCTCGCTTAGAAGTCTGCCAAAATAGTTTAACAATGGATATAATTTGAAACTGCTGCAGGAAATTTGCAGCTGTCTGACTTTAAAGCTTCAAACTACACTGATTTGCAAAAAATGTGGAGAATGTAAAGCAGTTTAGAAAATCCCATAGTTTGCAGTGCATGCCAATTGATGTGGTCTTGTGACGCAGTGGCAGCATTGACCATCGTGTCCATGAAGAAAGTCACCCGGGTATTTCTGGAATGGTAGAAAACCACCAAAGGAAAGCATTCACAAAGAGAGTCTCACCAGCTTGAGCCCTCAAGCATAAGATGAACTTGTTTGAAAAATGTTTCATGTAGTAGGCCTTGGTTCAAACATTCTTCAAACAAGTTCACAAAAACAGTGCATTTTATAAATGATCTTGATATTAGGAATACATTGAAGAATGAATGTATGTTGGTAACAAGTGTACTAGCTAAGTGTCTGCCATTCTGTTTTATAAACGATGAGGAGAACCAAGAGACTAAAATACCTTAACAAAAGAAGAGAATGAAGATCGTAAGCCCACAGCAGGTTGGCAAGCCTACATCCACAAGCCTTTCCTTTACTCCAAGTACAATAGATGCCGGTTATTAGCAACCTGACAAAGTCAACTTCCGGTTATTAACAACATTTTCCCAGGAACCAATCCTATCAATTTGCCACCTGTTTTTAAGGAACAAGAAAAAACACCTGATTACTCCAGACAAAAATGTAAATCTTGCTTTAATGCCTTTAGGACAGGACGGTCTGTGTGTTTAGACAAAATCTGAATGAAATGCAAACCTTTTCTCCTACACACACACACACACACACACACACACACACACACACACACACACACACACACACACACACACACATATATTTGTATTTATTTTTTAAAAATTATTTTTATTTTCTTTTTCAGGAAAGAAGGAGATGATGGTACAATCCAAGGAAATGCTGAAGAAGGCTGAGGTAAAATGCATCTTAACTGTTAAACACACTAATAAATACTGCCCCTCTATAGTAGTAGTAAAAAAGTTGTTGTTTTTGTTAGCAATTCAGTCTAAGGTAAGTCATTTTCTTCTAACAGACACAATAAATATCTGCAAAGGAACCAAAACGGCAGTTGTCGAAGCCTGTCTGAAGAGTCTGTTCAGGCTACAGAAGAAAGCAAGCATAAAAACAAGAGGAAGAGGCAGCACTGCTTCCACATCTTCACAAGTTGAGGAAATGACAGTAGAAGCAGGAGGGTTGAAAGACCCCAAAAAACTACAGGAAAAGGTTAACGTACACTCTTTTCTGTCAGACCTTGATCCTGGTTCTGATGAATCCCACAGGCCGAGAGCCACTGGAAAAGTTGAAAAGCATCTTAAAAAAGAGACAATTTCTGATGCAGAAAATGAGAAAGAAATAAACATTTGAAAAAAAGTGAAAAGGAAAGAAGTCAGCTGGACAATAAAGTTAAAGAGAAGAACAAAAGTGACAAGGTGCAGAAAGCAGGATGCTGCTGAATATGTGTCAGAAGGTAAAGGGACAGAGAATGTACTGAAGGACAGTGGTCATCAGGCTAAGGCTGCATCTGACGATAAGTCTGCTAGAAAGAGCAAATGACAAGAAATGTTCGACTTCTGTCAAGGATATAAGGCTGGTGGTTTCTGAGGCAACCAAAGAGAATGTCTTGCAAAACGATGGCACAAGAAAGGTAAAAATATCTTTAGCTGATCAACCGAAAACAGAGCAAGGTGACAGGTCATCTGTTAGAAGTGACACTAAAGTTCAGCTTGGTGCAGAATAGTGTTCAGAGGAGAACCCTGTCTCTAAAAATAAAGCTGAAAGTGGATCTAGATCTGGGCTCAGAGTGTGGTAGAAAATAATTAAAGCCACTCAAAGACATTAAAAAGAGATCCAATAGCTATTCCGATGATGGGCATGAAGAAAAGGTTAGATCCAGGACTGAGAACAAAGAAGCCAAAGCAAGTGACAAAGAAGGCCTAGGTCCTGAAAGCAAGTCAAAGGTGGATCAATCATCAAAAGATAGCCATAACAATGAGAAGAGTCACTTGGGTGTTGATTAAAAACAGCTACAGAATCTGAGAGCGAAAGGTCAATCTTTAGTTCACGGAGACAGCAGTCACAAAGTAAAGAAGAAAATCCTGCTTCAAAATCTTCTGAAGTTACATCAAGTTCAAAGACAGAAAGAAGTCTCTGGGAATTGAACACAAAAGTAAAAATGCAAAACAAAGCCACAGGCTGGAGGTGTTGAAGGAGAGGAAAAAGGATGGTGGTATCAAGGAAGAAAAGAAGGCTACTGCTGAAAAGTCTCTTTAGTTAAAACTAAAGAAGACAACCAAGAAATGTTAGAAAAAGAGCAAGAAAGCAAAGACTGTGGATAAGAAAATACAGCATGAAATGAAAGGTAGTACATCTGTATTGGGGGTTTTAGAATAAGAAGGTAGTATCACAGAGGGCAGTTCCACATCACCACAGGATATGGAGGTCACAGACAACCTACCCTTTCTGTACAGGAAAGTGTGCCAGTGGATATGAACTTATGTCTGAAAGATACACGTGCTTCTACAGAACCACAGGAACGTGCGTCAGACGGGAGTCCTGAATCTGATAATAGCTGTTTGCAAGGAAAAGGCAAACCAATAGAGATTATCTCAAAAACAGTTTTGGCAATATGGCATCTATATCTGTAGATACTGTTTCAGATGAAACAGCTGCCAGTGATATGACTCCTGAAATTGAATCGAAAACACCAGTAGAAGTTGTTCCAGTAGTGGGTGCTACTGATTCTGGACAAGAATTCAAAGAGGCAGAGGCAGAGAAGAAAGCAAAGAACTTCAAAGCACTGATGATGTTTCTGTACATGAGGAACTACTCATCTCTTAGCAATATCAAACAGGGACCTGAGCAGCCTGTCACAGTTTCCTTCTAAGAACATGAAGAACCAGATGTGAAGACTAAAGAAGCAGCTGGCATTGCTTTCCATGGATCCACATATCCCAGCTCAGATTGAAGAAGAAACACAGACATGGTTATTGGTTGAATCCATGCCACTAGTGCTGCATGGTGCCTAGCAGGAAACCTCACAGATGGAAGCTGATGTGGATGTTTCAACTAGTATTCATAAGTTGGACATTATAGCAGGAGATGAAAGTCTTTGAGTGGGCGCTACTGGCTGGAGCACCGGAAGAAGGATGACAGTAGAGAACCGCCTGAAAAAGACACAGCACACAAAAGCAATATACTTTTATTTTTGGATGTATTTAATTATCATTATTTTTGTTAATGCTTACAGAATCGGCAAAACTAGTATTGGTGACTTTGCTCATTTGTGATGTTATTTAACTTTTGAACAGATGAAGCCGCCTGTGAAAATGAATCTATGGAGAAGGATAAAGCAACGTCTGAAATCACATCTCAAGACCGGCAGGTTTGTATACAAGAGGTGGTGGTGGTGGTGGTGGGGGTAGATGTGGGGGGGTTATTATAAAGACATTTGGGAAATTAACTAAAACAGTATACTGGAGTCCAGTTTCATTAAATGTTTGGTGTCATTTTATTTTCTTTAAAAGAACATACACTACTCTTCAATCATTGATACTTAACAAATAATAAATATGATTTATAACTCACAGATATTTCATAGACCCATATTAAACCAGCCTTCTGAAGGCTAATCTGTGTACATTTCTATTAAAAGAAGCTGAAATAATAGGTCCTTCACAAGAGGAAAAGACTCCTCAAAGAGGTAGACCACCCAAACACTGCTGCCCCTGTGAAGGATACCGGTAGGTGGAAGTATTATCTTCTTGTATGTTTGTCTCTATTGGGTCTCGTCCTGGATACAGTGACATTCTTTGTTCTCACATCCCAGTGTCTGCGTGACCAGACTGTTGTGCCCCTGGAACAAATTAATGTCCTCAACTTATCAGAAATACATGAAAGTGCCATGGCCAAAAAACTTCTGGGGTAGAAGCCAACACTCTTGAGCCCAAATAACTCTCTCTAAGTTATTTAGAGTTTTTGAAAACTATAATCTAGGTGGAAGTACTTACAAGATTTGTATGATTTTTAAATAAAATAAATCATCATTAATACATTTAAACGACTTTTAAATGCCAATGATTCTCATATATTATCAAATGCTATAACAACAATTATTGCAATATTTTTCTCTTTATGGATATCGTTGTAGAGAATATCAGTATTATCTCAAACCCCAATATAAACAAACACACCCACATTAAAGCTGACAAAAAACATAAATTAGTTTGTTACAAAATCACATTTTTCTACTACTGCCGCATCAGATGTCCTTGCTATTGTTTTTACAGGGCAATATCTTTTATCTTTGCCAAGGATCCAGCAAATATATATACTATCTCAGCAATATATACTATTCAGCATATATATATATATATATATCCATAATATATATATATATATATATATATATATATATATATATATATAATATATATATATATGATATATATACTTATATCAGAAGACAATTTAGTCACATGATTAAGTTTGTACAGTAGTTAGATAGCGTCTTGTAACTCATGCCATGAAAAATGTTAGCACTGTAGTGGCTCCTCCACTAGCTGCCCTGTTCAAGTGGAGATTGATTACCATGTGGAGGATATTTGTTTCTAGTTTCTTAGAATTGCATTTCTTTGGTTCATTTGAAACTATGGAGGATGGACAGGTCAGTGGACATCATGTGTAAACCAAATAGGGAGAGAATAAAGATTTCCCAGTGATTTCTCCTGATGTAAGTGTTACATATTTTATACTTATACAAGTATATACTTAAAATATACTGCCTCTATGTTGCAACAGCCATATTAATAAATAGGTGCCCTTTTGTCAAACTGTGATCATGTTACCAATTTGTTTTACAGAATGTATGGATTAGCAAAGCTGTTGCAGAGGTAGTGAGATCAAATTTGGAGTGTTATGTAATATGCTAAATGTGTTGATGACAGTAACATGGACCCTGTGTGACTTTATTTTCCTGCTGTATAGAGACTGTACACATTCAGTTATTGTCTTTACATTTGATTGATAAATTCCATTCTGTTGTGCAGATACATTTACTGTTTCACTGGCGGTTTGTTTTTCCATATGGATGCTACAGGTACATGCTTGAGATAGTGCCTTTACAGTTTGTACACACCTGTATTCTATTATTTTCTCAATACATTTCCATTGTTGGTGTTGTCCAGTAAAAAAATAACAATTTTACTGCCAGGGATTCTTTGTTTTTGATCTGAAAAACCCTAATTTTGTAAATGTCAGATTTTATTAAGTAAATATGGTCCTTTTGTTACTCGGGTCACCAACGTTTGGATCAGGAACTGGAGATGAAAGAGGAAAATAGAGTCTAAAAGCAAATCTAATGTAAGTTGGGGAAGGATGAAAATACATAGACAACACGTTGATGTTTGTTTAGTGATACGGCCATTTTTCTTAAACATCTTAAATATAGGATGGAATGGCAGAATTGACAGACAAGAAGAGAGGGAAAGGAAGACCAACATGGGTATCTGTTTCAAGTAAGTATATATCTTTCACAAGCTATTAGTACAAGTACTTGATAAAGTCCTGTCAATTAGATTCAGAGATTGTTGGTCTGTGTTTACAATAAGATTTAGGAGGTGTAATGATTGATACTGAGATGACCTGTACTGTAATTCACATATTTATTCTCTACATTGTCTTTGCAGGTGAACCAATGATGGTGGAAGTAGAGGAAGCTGAAAAAAAGAAGAGATAACAGAAAAATTAGAAGAGGTAGCCAAATTAATTTCACTTCACTGCTTTATATGAGAAAGAAAAGATTAACTTCTTATGATCATCACTCCAGTCTTGAGATGATTTTCAAAGGACATTCATTCCCTAGAAATACAAAATTTAAATTGTTGGTTTATGCTTGCACATGGATTAGGCAGTGGTTAACATGTAGAAAACAGAAAGTACTGATTAGAGGAGAAACCTCAAAAATGGAGCGAGGCAACCAGTGGAGTACCACAGGGATCAATATTTGGTCCACTGCTCTTCCTAATCTACATTAATGACCTAGATTCTATAGCAAACTTATTAAATTTGCAGACGATACAAAAATACGAGTGGCAAACACGTTGCAGCAGCAAAGTTCATTCAAAATTATATAGACAGCATTCAGAATAGGGCAGACACATGGCAAATTACATTTAATATAGAAATGTCTAAGGTACTGCATGCAGGCAGTAAAAATGTCCATTATAAATACCACATGGGAGATACTAAAATTGAAGAGGGAATCTATGAAACAGATCTAAGATGTTTAGTGTTTATGTTGACTCAGAAATGTCTTCATCTAGACTATGTGGGGAAGCTATAAAAAAAGACCAGCAAAATGCTTGGATATATGAAGATTAGATAAAGGTGCATTTAGAACAGAAAATAGGAGCCACTTTTTTACACAGAGAATTGTGGGAGTCTGGAACCAACTCTCAAGTAATGTTGTTGAAGCTGACACCCTGGGATCATTCAAGAAGCTGCTTGATGAGATTCTGGGATCAATAAGCTACTAACAACCAAACGAGCAAGATGGGCCAAATGGCGTCTTCTCGTTTGTCACCTTTCTGATTTACATTACACGAGAGTAGATGTTAAAACTTCATGCTGATTTGAACTCGGCTCTCGCCAAGATAAGCACCAACTAAGACGTAGCTTTACAGTAAACTAATATGATCCATATGTGTCTCCATCCATTTGCATTTCCTTCCATATAATGATGTAGATCTCCTTCTCTCTGGTGTTAATGGCTGAAGTGTAATGCTGGTTCCAGGGATCAGCTTATTTGCCTCCCTGGCGCATCAGCACACACAACGGCTGTGATGCTGGATCTGGGGATCAACCACAGTGCGGATTCCCCAGCGCATCAGCATGACAACCGTCTAGATTGAGCTAAGTAGGGTACACCTCTGGAGTCTTCAGGTGGGCACCTTCCATCCTCAGTGTTTCGTCGACTAGCCCACGACACCTCAAGAGGGCTCGACGGTGATTCTGGCGTCCCAGCATCACCCCCCTCCGTCCACCACTCAACCCCAGCTTACTTGCCTGTACATCAGCGTTTCTTTCTTTCTATTGTGCTTGAGATCCCCAGCCAGAATCTTTCTGTCACAACCACAGCCAGTTGCTGCTCCTCTCTGCTGCTTCAGATAAGTTCTTCACTGTGCGACGCAACTCTTGGCCACTGAATCTGACATCTCTGAGAAACCGGGTTGTAGAGTGTGCCACAAATCCTCGACAACCCACTTCCACTGGGTAAACCCGGACTCTCCATCCTCGCTGTTCCGCTTCAGTGGCTAGTTGAGCATACAGCAGTTTCTTCCTCTCGTACGCCTCATCTACAGCATCCTCCCATGGCACTGTTAACTCTACCAGGTGAACAAGGCGTGCTGATCCAGACCACAAGACAATATCTGGTCGAAGGTTAGTGGTGGCAATCTCAGGTGGAAAAATAAGCCATTGACCAACATCTGCCAGCATTTTCTCTAGCAGCTTCCAGTTGTCCTGGGCGAGGATTGGTTTTAACATCTTTTCTTGGTGGTTGCTCTCCTGGGTGGAGGAATGTTGTCTTTTGTGTGTAATGTTTTGATGGAACAGGTGGCAACTTATTGGTCAGGTTACGCTTGTCTTCCATTGCTAAGGCCAAACATCGCAACACCTGGTCATGGCACCAAGTAAACTGTCCTTGGCTAAGACCCACCTTACATCCTGTGAAAATGTGCCTTAATGTTGCAGGTGATGAACACAAAGGACATGAGGGATCCTCTCCTACCTAGAGGTTTAGGTTCTGTGGTGATGGGAGAACATCATATGTTGACCTGATGAGGAAACTGATCCTGCTCTGTTCCACTGACCATAGGTCTTGCCAGCCAATCTTGCGTTGTTCCACACTCTCACGTCTCATCCATTCTCCCTGCTTGGCCTGGGAAACGGCCTTTACACACCTGATCCTCTCCTCCTGCTTTTGAACCTCGTTGACTACCAGCTTCCTCCTTTGAGCTGGGGCTGCCTTGTGCCATGTAGGAGGAGCTGAACTGAGACCAAGACCCCTTCTTCCATGCTGAACTTGCCCCATGATATCACCAATTCGAAGGGCAGCCTTTGCATCTTCCACAGCTTTCTTTGCCGCCCACTTTCTTCCAGTTTTCAACACAGGTGCTACCTCCCTTACGCATTTATCGCGTGACTCTACTAATGTCATTTCCAGTCTGACCTTAGCGCACTTAAATTCCTCGGTTAGAGCGGAGACTGGTAGCTGCAGTATTCCTTTACCATGAAGTCCCACTCTGCTGAGGCAGCGTGGAACGCCCAACCATTTCCTGATGTATGAACTGATTAAAGCTTCCAGGTTCTCTACTGTTGTCAAAGAAACCTCGTACACAGTCAGTGGCCACAGCAACCTCGTCAGTAGACCACACTGAAAGCACCAGTTTTTTAGTTTGCCTAGTAGAGCGCAGCTGTCTATGCTCTTCAACCCTTCCACTGCTTGTTGTCTAACTTCTCCCACACAAATTGTGTCCTTTAGATCCCCATCGTACCATCTCCCAAGACTGTTCACTGGCTTCTCAGAGACTGTTGGTATTGCCTCACCATTAATGAAGAATGTTTTATCTACTACTTTGCCTTTAATTATAGAGATGCTCCTTGATTTAGTAGGCTTGAATTGCATTCGTGCCCATTCAATGTTATTGGTTAATTTGCCCAATAACCGATTAGTGCAGGCTACTGTTGTGGTCATGGTTGTCATGTCCACATAGGTGGAGTCATAAAGACTCCACCTGCTCGGCGCCATGCTCTTGGTACAACCTGTTTTATCCATGCCGCTTTCATCAATTTCCACAGAATTCGTAGAACTCCTGAAGCACTCTTGTACACTCTGTACAGAACTCCATTAGGCCCTGGTGATGATGAAGCCCTTGCTTTTTTCACAGCTTGCTCTACTTCTTTCCACTTAGGTGCACAATCCTCCATTTGGTATTCTGGTGGATTGATAAGTGGGATGTCTAAAGGAATTGACATAGGCTCCTGCCTTTTTGAATCTTACTTTCTTATGTTCTTATATACTTTGATTTGTTAAACTTTGAATAAGTGAGTCTGTGTGATTATTCTTGATTAACGGTTGTCTGGGTATGTGGAAATCTGTAAGCCAGTACATGAACAGCGCACGGTAGGAGTTTATGCAATAGATTTGTCCTCCTGTTTGCCTCCCCCTCGTCTAGTTAAAGAAATGTATGGATGTGACAGGTCTTTTGTAGTTCAATTCAATTAGAATACTATAATATCTATAATCGTATGTGCATGCAATTTTAATAAAATAAGATGATTATATATTTGTTTAAATTTGATTAATTATATTCAATTTGTAAAAAGCCAATATATGTATATGTTATGGTAAAAATCCAAATCTCGTCACTTAAATTTTATCGGCAAATGTCAAAATTTCCCAAATAAGGTGGTAAATGTCCAAAATGATGAATAAGTAAATTCCTTTTCGGATGTCTAACAGTTAATCAGTTATGTCTGAAATGTTTAAGAAATAGATTGCTTTTCAGACATTTACCAGTTAATTTTAGAATTTACCAAAGCGTATTGGTAAATGCAGGTATATCATCGAATAATGTATTTATTCCTACATATATATTGCCATTTAACAATAATCATTAATGCCAAAGAATGTATTTATTTCTGCATACACATTTTCTCATACAAATGTTCCATTAACAAAATAATCATAATGAGCTTACAGTAATACACAATTGAACAATTCAACATGGTACTGAACAGTATTGTAATCCATTTATGTAGAACAACCAACATTCTGGTAAATCTACGTATAAAACAAGTAATCGTGTTGAAGGATACTGTACTCCAAATATGTAGTAGTTTGATGAAAAAAATAACATTCTGTTAAATGCAAATTAAATCAATTAGAACCTTCATTTTTTTCAACAGAAAATCACACTTTTGTTATGACACAAAACACAACAAATACAGGCACTAAATAGATACCGGTATATTTACTTACTTACCGTAACATGGTAGACTCTTGTTTGCACTCGGTTCCTCAATTATTCCTGATGCCTTACAATGCGTGAAAGCGAATTATTCGGTCATTAGCCAAAGCCACTTGGTTATCTTTGAGGTTTACCGGTAAATGTTCTAAATGTTAAGTGTTCTCGTGTTTATTTCAGACATTTACCAACATGCCTACCTGCATACTTGCATACCCGCACATGCGCACACACACACACACACACACACACACACACACACACACACACACACACACACAGGTTTGATGGTTTTACCTTGTTTTAAAGTCACAGAAATAACAGATCTTCTTGCTCAGCCCAAGATAGCAGGTGCTATATAAAACAAGCACTGGATGTTAGATGTTTTGCATGTGCAGAAAATACATGATATATGATTTGCATTCTTTTAAGATAATTTTACTGAAAGACATAATTTTTGTCATACACAAATAAATGCCAAATACTAGTATTGGCCACACTAAATAATGAAGCACTACTAGTTAGCAATGTCTGTTTTAACCCATGTGTCTTGTATTTTTATTGTATGTAGTAATGTTAATAAGTGTGTGTGATAGAGATTGAGTGATTCTTGGTGTTAGATCTCCCTCCCGACCTGTGAGGGCTCTGTATAAAGGGAACAGAGCACCCTGGACTTAATGCCATGACAGTTTATTCCCAGGCTTAGGTGGAAGTCAGCCATCTAGAAAGGGGGTGGAGTTACGGTACACAAACTTAATGACCCGGATGAGAAACGGCGTGGCATCCGCGGATTGGAGGAGCGGGTGCGCTCCTTGACCAAGGAGTCATAGGTGACGGTATGAAAAGGGGACGTAGTGAAGTGATCTGTTCCTTTTGTAATTGGTTAGAGAAAGCCTAAAAAGGAGAACGGTGAAAAACGTGAATGTTTTGTTTGGTTGTACTGTCTTGTTAAAAACCTATTTGTTCATTGTTTAGACAGCTAACACAATCCAAAACTGTGACCATAGGCCAGCACCAAACCAGACAACGTCACTTCCCTTGTTTTACGAAGAACTGTATTTGCACCACGAGCACTAACTCACGCACTAAGGACTTGCGTATGCGTTTTGTGTGGATGTATAAAGAACTTTTGGTTGCGGGTCAAACCATATAAGTAAAGTTATACTTTAACTTAAGTAATTTACTTTTTGTTTTGCTGTCAGGCTTTGGAAAATAAGATCATTAAACACCATTGCACCTGAATCTCATTGCTTTCACCTGCACACACTTGGTCACAGTGGGTCAACAGATCACTCCGGCAAGAAAATGTAACAGACTAATATCCAGTTAAAGGGTGTAAGTAGACCCCCAGCTGTGTGGATCATTAAAACAGACCCCAATGAATTATGTGATGTAAATAAATATTGGAGTTTAGAAAGGTGAATCTGTTACCTGAGACGTGACTCCCGGCTTCAGTACAGGACAGCACATCGGTCAGCTTGAGGATATTTAAAGCTTGTTGTAGTTCCCCTTTTGTAACAGTCTCCCCTTTTTCTCTTTTCTTCAGTTTAATCAGCTGCAGCATCTGATATTTCTGCTCTTTAACATCAGATAAATGTCCCTGCTTAATTCCCTCCATTTCAGGTTCAGTGAGGCCAAGGATTCTCATTAAGTGTTTCCAGTCTACATCTGTGATGTTTCCCAACACTGTATATAGAAATTTGTTGCTGATACCTCCAATTGAAAAAAGAAAATGAGTGTGATTTTAAACAACTGAACACATACTTGAGGGTTATATATTTAAGGTGTTTTAGCTGATTAAATGTGTATTTTCAATTTAAAAAATAAATAAAATCTGTTACCTGTTATCATACTAGGTTAAGGAAATCTTTCAGTCTGTATGTCTTTCTGAACACTGGCTCTTTCTCAAACATGTTTTTGTCTTATGTGAAGGTACAGTTTTCTTACAGACAAACAGATTTGTACATCATACAGAATATCAAAGTGGCTATGATATACAGGAACTTACCTTCATTTTGTACAGGGGTAGTAGTGAGCAATCGTCCATTATCTGGAAAATATATGTTTTAAAAGGGACAGGTTTAAATTCAGTTTAAATCCAGTTGGATCATCTTGTGACTGAAGGAGAAGACTGAGTTGTTGAACTATAATCATGACATTAGTGTTTATGATCAATGTAGCTTGTATAAAGACATATCTAGTTTAAGGACAATGAACAGCTAGACCTTAATCCAAAAACAAGTTATAGTAAACCATACTTCTGATTCAACTTTATGCATTGAACATTGTACTGGGAGTTGTCATGCTGATCCTTAGTAAATAATTGAGTGCTGAAAAAATGTTTGACGCAATTTAAAAAAGAATATATATATATATATATATATATATATATATATATATATATATATATATATATATATATATATATATATATATATATATATACACACAGTGCCTTGCAAAAGTATTCAGACCCCTGACCAATTCTCTCATATTACTGAATTACAAATGGTACATTGAAATTTCATTCTGTTTGATATTTTATTTTAAAACACTGAAACTCAAAATCAGTTATTGTGAGGTGACATTGGTTTTATGTTGGGAAATATTTTTAAGAAAAATAAAAAAAAACTTAAATATCTTGCTTGCATAAGTATTCAAATCCCACACATTAATATTTGGTAGCGCCACCTTTCGCTGCAATAACAGCTTTAAGTCTTTTGGGGTAAGTATGTAAGGTAATTGTGTCCTCGTTAGGGCAATTTCAATTTTGGTGCAAACTGGGAGCTTCCACAGCACAGGGGTTGAATACTTATTCAAGCAAGATATTTCAGTTTTTTTTTTATTTTTCTTAAAATAACAATGTCATCTTACAATAATTGATTCTGAGTTTCAGTGTTTTAAAATAAAATATCAAACAGAACGAAATTTCAATGTACCATTTGTAATTCAGTAATATGAGAGAATTGGTCAGGGGTCTGAATACTTTTGCAAGTGTGTGTATATATATATATGCACTCATATATGCACTGAGTGTACAAAACATTAGAAACACCTTCCTAATATTGAGTTGCATCCCCTTTTGCCCTCAGAACAGCCTCAATTCGTCGGGGTATGGACTCTACAAGGTGTCGAAAGCATTCCACAGGGATACTGGCCCATGTTGACTCCAATGCTTCCCACAGTTATGTGAAGTTGGCTGGTAGTGGATCTCTACTCCGAATAGCTCGTTCCATCTCATTCCACAGATGTTCAATTCGATTGAGATCTGGTGACTGGGCAGTCCACTGCAGTAAGCTGAATTCACGGTCATGTTCATGGAACCATTCCTGGAGAATCCTAGCCTTGTGGCATGGGGCATTATCCTGCTGAAAAAATACATTAGCAGATGGATACACTGCTGCCATGAAGGGATGCACCTGATTGGAATTGATGTTCAGATATCCTGTGGCATTCAAACGTTGCTCCACTTTTATCAAGGGGCCCAATGTGTACCATTAAAACACACCCCAGACCATCACACCACCACCACCAGCCTGTAATGTTGAGACACGGTATCATGGATGCATGTACTCATGTGGTTTTCTCCATACTCTAGTCCTCCCATCAACATGAAACAGCAGGAACCGAGATTCATCAGACCCGGCAATGTTTTTCCAATCCTCCAGTGTCCAGTGTTTTCGTTCCTTAGCCCACTGCAACCGCAGTTTTTTGTGTTTTGCTGAAAGAAGTGGAACTCTGTTAGGTCATCTGCTGCCATACCCCATTCGTGTCAAGGTACGACGAGTTGTGCATTCTTTTATGGGTCTTTCGGCACCAATGTTGTACTGGACTGTCAGTTGACTAAATGTGGCCTGTCTGTTGCTCTGCACAGTTCGTGTCAGCCTCCTTTGGCCTCTTTCATCAATGAGCCATTTTCAACCATTGGCTTGCCGTTGGCAGGATGTCCTTTGGGTGGTGGACCATCCTTGATACACACAGGAAACTGTTGAGCGTGAAAAACCCAGCAGCGTTGCAGTTCTTGACACACTCAAACCAGCACACCTGGCATCTACTTCCATACACTGTTCAAAGGCACTTAAATCTTTTGTCTTGCCCATTTACCCTCTGAATGGCACACATACACAATTCATGTCTCAGTTGTGTCAAGGCTTAAAAATCCTTTTTTAACTTGTCTCCCCTTCATCTACACTTATTGAAGTGGATTTAACAGGTTACATCAATAAGGGGTCATAGCTTTCACCTGGATTCACCTCGTCAGTCTATTTCAAGGAATGAGCAGGTGTTCCTCATGTTTTGCACACTCAGTGTGTGTGTGTATATATATATATATATATATATATATATATATATATATATATATATATATATATATATACACACACACACACACACACACACACACACACATATATATACACACACACACACACACATATATATATATATATATATATATATATATATATATATATATCTATATATAATATATATATATATGGGGGAAAACAAACATTTTATTTTGTATTATTGCCTCAATAATGATTAAAAACAGATGGATTAAATATACTCTGTACAGGGAAAAAAGATTCTACCTTTTTCCAAGCATGTTTCAATGCAATTTAGTTTGGTTTCCATTGATTGAAGCAGTTTTAATATTTCAGTTCTTGAATCTGAGTCATCTTTCACTGGGTTGGGCGCCCTTTCATCTATGAAAGAATCGACAAATGTTAATAAACTGGTAGACCATAATAGCACTGGACTGACATAGCAACTTGAGTTTGATATAGTCTAAATCGATGTCGGCTATAATAGTTTGAAGGATTATTTTTTACATGGCACAGTTAATCTAAATAAATTATAATTCTTGCCGCAATGCCTCTCAAATTAAAAAAATAAAAAAATAAATAAAAAAAATTATGGCAAAAATTGAGAGAGATATCATGTTTGCTATAACATGTTTATTTTAAGCACATTTGAGATCTATGTAGCTAATGTAATATTATACCTGTATTGACCAGAACTGTGCGTAGAGGGTTAACACAAGTGATTAGGAGACATTCCAACCATTTAGATAGTATCTGTTGATTTCGTTTTTCTCTGTGTTATCACTAGAACAAACAGACTTGTTTAAACTGGGGACTGAAGGGTTTCAGTGGGAGGGAAGGGGAAGTGCTTTACCTTCTTGGAGAGGCAGCTCTTTCTGCTGGTAAGCTTTCTTCAATATGTTTGCAATCTTCTTTTCCAAGGTTTGAAGTCTGTGTGAAAGCTTGTACTCCTCTCCAGGTGAGATAATAGTGCTGTGCTCTGAATGAAAATAGACATTGTTTAAACAGTGTTACTTTCATCCTAGATCAGCAGGCAGGGGCAAATAAAATAAAAATGCAACTGTATTCACATAGTTTCAACACATAATTCATCAGGTGTTACAGCGATTTGTCAAGTAGAAAACAAAGCTTTATCATATATACAGGACACTTATTAATCTAATAGTTACTCATTAATTGGATATTAATAGATATTATTTCAAGTTTCAGATGGCAATTTTAACCTATCATTAATTGAAAATTGTTTTAAAATCAATTGTTAATCCATACATAGTGTATGCAATAATTAAAATCAAATACAGATATAATAAAACACTTTAAAATACAGCCTTATACACTGGAATGTGATTCCCAACCCCGGACACCTAAAGTTGAAGTTGGCATACAAAGATTCATTTTCATTTTTTTTTAAACGTTTAAGATTTTTAGAGATATGGATTGAGTACTAATGTTTCATTAAGTCCATGTGGTTCCATAAAATTTAAAGTATACATCCAGAATTACTCTCTCCTCATTAGCAGATTAATTATATTATTACCTTTCTCAGAGACAGATACTTTTTCGAGTCCTGTACATTTAAGAATAGAAGCTGAACCATGGTTCACGGCTTTATAGTGTTTCGCTATCACATAATCCATGTTGTTGTTATGTATTGCAGTCTTATGTCCTGGTATACGTATTTTTATATTTATTTTTGTTTGTCCTATATAAACTAAGCCACAAGGGCATTTAAGCATATATACCACATGGATTGTATTAAATAAAACCTTGTATCATGTATTTACGACCAGAGTGTGGATGATTAAAATATTTGGCATTGTGCACGTTAGATTTATACATAGAAGAGAATAACGCATCTTTAATATTCTTGCCACGTCTAAAACAGCATCTAGGTGGAGAGGTATAGAAATGTCGAAGTTGATGATCGCATTCCAATATCCTCCCATGTTTAAATACTATTCTTTTAATGTCATTAGAGATATAATTATACTCTGACAAAAGTTAATCTTGTGAATTTTTGTTTTGTTTTGCTGTACATGAATGCCTTCAAAATTCTGTAGTTAGTGTAAATATGGACTGAAGAGGAGGGCTATAATAGAAAATTATTGACCTAAGGGAAGACTATTGTTATCGACAGGGGGCTATTGCACTATAGTCAATATAGAACAATAGTCTTCCCGAGGGGCATTTAATTTTCCACTATGGCTGAGGCTGCAGTACATATTTAATATATGAATCAATCAACAAAATAATTGAGGTAAGGTTGGATAATAAATATGATTTTATATATTTTGTTTAAATATAGCTGGTACAGTATATTTAAATAAATAAATAAATAAATAAATATAAATAACAGAAAATATTTTTGAAGTTCATACTGTATAGTTAGCAAAGTTTTTCTCCGTCTCCATCTGATTTGCGACTGCTGCATAATCCAATTTATATTCTGCCCGTCATATGATTTTATCAAGTTGAATTTGTTTGAATTTCAGAAAGTCAGAAAACAGTGGCAGTGATGTTTTAATCACCATTTTAGTGTTTGGAGCATCTTTCTTTTGTAGTATATTTTGTAATTCAGTATTCATTGTAAATTGGTTTTCAGCCATTTTTTCTTGTGAAGTGCAGGGGAGAAAGGCGTTCCTTTGAAAAGGGGCGTGACTGACAGTGACCAATCACATGACAGACGGAGACTATTGACCAGTGGTGTAAGGATGTGAGGGCAATAGTTAAATTTATTATATATATGTATTATATATAATGTATATGAGATCATCATCTTCAACCTTTTTCAATCCACTGCTTGACTGAAAAAGGCTGAAGAAAGCCTGTCCGCAAACATCTTCCTGGAGGTCTTCTTCTTGGTTGCTTTATACCTCTTGAGATCCAGTCTAGTATCTCCTTGGTCTAGCGATGGTCTGTTCTTCTTACTACATGTCTGGCCCACTGCCACTTCAATATTTTTGCTCTTATAATAACATTGCATATTTTTGTTTGTGCTCTTATCCATTCCTTCCTTTTCCTGTCTCTTCTTGTTTTTCCCAGCACGGATATTTCCATATTCATTTGTCATTTTTGAGTAATTTGTGCATTGCGGGTCCAGATCTTGCATCCGTAAGTTAGCACAGGTAGCACACACTGGTTGAAGACTTTCCTCTTGAGGCATTAGGGTAGTTTCCCTTTCAGAGCCATGCTTAATCTTCCAAAGGTACTCCAGCTCATTTTTGGTATTCTGTTGATTTTGCACATTTGGTTCTCTGTTGCTGAAACTAACTGTCCTAAGTATATGTAGTTATTGACTTCTTCAAGCTTGAGCCAATTGACTTCAATTGCCTGTGGAGTGGTATATTTATTGAACATGACAAGTCTTCTTCACGTTCATTTTCAAACCCGCTTTGATGCTAGCCTCGTGTAGTTCTTGTATTTTTGTTTGTAATTCTTCTGGGCACATTATAACAAAAATATTGTTGCTTTCTTGATGAAAAATGTTATATTTTGGATTCGTCTGACCATAAACTTTGGTTGAATAAATCATCGGTGTTCTTCAAGAATTCAATAGAAAACGCCAATCACTTTCTTTTGTGTATTTTTTTTAACAAAGGTTTGCCTCTTAGTTTTCACCAGTGGACGTTCATCTTGTTAAGTTATTGTTGAATTGTTTGCTTGATAACTTCTTGACCATCTTCTTTCAATTCTTGTGTCAAATCTTTTGCAGTAATCTGAGGATTTAGCTGTGCTGCTCGAATGATTCTTCTTCCAGATTTTTCAGAAATCTTTCTTGGTCTTCCACACCTGGGGGTAGTTCCTGTTCTCCTTCTCCTGTGTTTGTCAATAATAGCCCACACAGTGCTGTTTGGTAAATGGAGTGTTTCTGCAATTTTTCTGGTAGTTGCACCTTTTTTGTTTAGTTGTATCACTTGAGATCATTGCTTTACTCTTCAGTTTTAACCATTTTTGTTACTTTTCTAATCAGAAATTTCCAGTTTAATTTTCAGCACTTGATGATTATGCATGCTATAATTATCATCAGATATTGGTTTTCAATCATGATTATTGTCAATAATTAACAACGAATATGTTTAATAAAAAATGTGTTGATTGTCCAAATATTTTTGTCAAAGTATGAAATTAGTTTTTGCATGTTGTTTTTCATTTTTTTGCAAGTTATGTAATAATTTGTTGTTTTATTATAAATCTTAATCTCTAATTTATATTTTTCAATAAAACAATTAGAAATTGTAGAAATAATTTTCTTTGTGTTTTTTTTTAAACTACCACATTATATAATATATATATATATATAATATAATATATATATATATATATATATATATATATATATATATATATATATATATATATATATATCTCTATATATCCTATATCACAGGACAGGATAAATTCCCCATTGAATGATAAACAAAGAAAGTGTATTTGAAGGTACAGTGATATTCTATGTATGCTGTTTTTGCGTCAATATCTTTTTTTACAAATGCACAATGAAATAAATAATACAAAGACATCCAATAAGTTAATGCTGTACAGTGGTCATTGGATGCTGATGTACTGTTGGCAATATATTTTAAGCTTATAAATATCAAATAAGTAACCATTTACCTGGTCTACCTGGTGGTGATTGAATAGTGACATTCTGATCCCAACAAGCCATTATCTAGAGTAAATACAGACACACAGATCATCCTATGTTTCCTTTCCACAGTAGCTGTTAAAATAGAACAGAATCAACCAAAACATATGAATTACATAATTTAGGTTTCATTTAGTACCAGTATTAGATTGTCTTGGTTTTGCCATGGATATCCCCAAGATATTCGTGGAAACTATACAAAGCTGTAAAAAAAACCATGACCAAATTATGAAATATATAACACATAAATAAAAAGGGAACCATTTATTTCTGCCCTTTGTATCACTTTCCAATTTTGATTGTCACCTGATTTTCTTTGTTATCCAGATATTCAGTTCCATTATTACATTTCCGAACTCTTGTACCAGCAACTAACTTGATCTTTATGACCTTTTGTAATGGTCACAAAATAACAATTTCTCTTCAAAGAACTGCTTCAGCTATGAAAACAAAACTGTGTGACTACATAGGTTATGTACCAGGACGTGTCTTTCTGAAGATAACATCAGAGAGATAAAATGAGTCCTTCATTCAATAAACATAATGATGGAGATTTCACTAGGTAGTTCCCTAATATATTTTGCTCACATTGAAGAGCTTAATTCAGGGAAACCCCTCCATCACAGAAAATTGAACTATAAGGTTCATCACTGAAATTAGGACCCAAGAACACAAAACAAACAAATCTCAATTTAACTCAATTTTACAGTGTTTCAGTTGTGAAAAATATGTATTGCTTGTCATCTTATTAATGTAATAGTTAAACATAATAGTTTTTACTGTAAATCCTGATTTTTTTTTTTGTTTTTTTTAAACCACCGGGGCCCATAAAATATAAGATATTCAAAAATGGGAATTTGGCTAAATGATTTTACGCACCAAAACACAATTACCTTGGAATGGAATGCTACCGTTTTAGAATGCTTTAAATAAATAGAAGATGTATATACTCTAATTTATAAAAAGTTTGAGTAAATATTAATCATCATTACATTTGCAACAAAATAAAGGCTGGTGGTTAGGTATTTTTACAGTCTGTAAGCCAAATTGTATAATAAAGGCTTGATGGACAGGTGCTTCTATTCCCACAGATTCTAATATTCTCTGATAGTTAATTTGGGCTAAACTTAATCCCAATTGGATAAGCATTTTTCAAGATTCTGTTCACTTGTGATAAAGTCGTTAAGAGGTTTCATCATATTTGGATGTGACTGTATCCCCCACGCCCCCACCTCCACTTTGCCACACACACACACACACACACACACACACACACACACACACACACACACACACACACCTTGATGGGGGGGGGGGGGGGGGGAAATAAAAAAAGGCTTAAAATAATGAAGCTTAATACATGAATAGCTAGATGCCTATTCATTATAAAAAAAAAAGAAGATACTAACCTTATAGTAACATAATATCATTTTAATGATTACACTGCATGCATTGTTAACAAACTCCATGAAATAAAAAAAGGCTTAAAACTAGGTTTAAGGACGCAGATGAAAACCAAGTACCAAACTGAAATGTAATCTGATACTGTATATTTCATTGATGTTTATTTATGTTGGGCAATTCCCCTGAGTGCATAGTTTTATTTTTTTAACCTTTGATAAAAGAGTATATATATATATATATATATATATATTATATTATATATATATATATATATATATAGTGCCTATAGAAAGTATTCACCCCCCTTGGACATTTTCATAGTTTGTTGTGGTGCATTTAAATTTGATTTTTTTTCACTTTGATTTACACAACCTACTCAACACTTTCAATGTGTGAAAAAATGGGGTGCTGGTGGGGTGTTAAAAAACAAATCAATTAAAAATAAAAACCTGAAAAGTTTTCATTAGATAAGTATTCACCCCCTTTTCTATGACACTCCTAAATATCTCAGGTGCAACCAATTGCCTTCAGAATTCACACAATAAGTTAAATGGAGTCCATCTGTGTGAAATAAAAGTGGTTCACATGATTTCAGATTAAATACACCTGTCTCTGCAAGGTCCGGCAGTTGGGTAGTGCATTCAAAACAAAGATTCTACCATGAGGACCCACGAGCTTTCAGAACAACTCTGGGATAAAGTTGTGGAAATACACAGATCAGGGGAGGGGTATAAAAAGATTTCAAGGGCATTGAAGATCTCTTGGAGCACGGTCAAGTAGATCATTAAGAAGTGGAAGGTATGGTGAGTCCAGTTTACCTAAAGTTGATGGTGATGCAAACCTATATACTGCATCACCACAGTCAATTTACGGCAAAAACATACAAGCAATAAGCCTCTTTTTTGTTTCCATAGAGAAACAAGATTTCAGTCTGTACAAAAAAAACAACATAAATTTTAGTTTTTTGCAAGATGTTCAATATGAGCCTTATCCAACCAGATACCAAATACTTGTAATTATCAACAAACAAAATGTCTTTGTGATCTAAAGTATCTAAAGCTGGAGTCACAGGAGCAGTTTTCCTTGCAGCAGAGAACACCATAGCTTTAGTCTTACTGGAATTTAAAAGAAGCTTTAAATCAATGAAAGCTTTTTGAATGGAATCAAAATCAGATTGTAAATTACTAACTGCCAAGGTTAAGGACGAATTGCATGAATATAGAACGGTTTCATTGGCACAGAGATGGTACTTAGTGAATGTCCTAGAGTGGCCCAGTCAAAACCCGGACTTGAATCCGATTGAGAATCTGTGGCAATACTTGAAGACTGCTGTCTACCAATGTTCCCCATCCAACTTGACAGAGCTTAAACAATTTTGCCAAGAAGAATCGCAAGAATAAGAATTGTGAATATTGAATTTTGCTGCCCAAGGTGGTTCAGCCAAGTATTGACTCAGGGGGCTGAATACTTATTCAGAATACATTTCAGCTTTTTTTTTTTTTTTATTTATTTTTCATTAACTGTCGTTTCACAATAAAAATTGTCTTGCCTCTTCAAAGTGTTGAGTAGGTTGTGTAAATCAAAGGAAACAAAAACCCATTTAAATGCATCAAGATTTCAGGTTGTAACACAACAGACTGTGAAAATGTCCAAGGTGGGTGAATACTTTGTATAGGCACTGTGTGTGTGTGTGTGTGTGTATATATATATATATATATATATGTATATATATATATATATATATATATATATATATATATATATATATATATATATATATAGATATATATATATATATATATATATATATATGTGTGTGTGTGTGTGTGTGTGTGTGTGTGTGTGTGTGTTTGAAAGCATGTGTTTCAGGGTTATGTTGCTCCATTACATAGTGATTGTTATTTTTCTCTAAATCTGCCTTTACCTGTCTTTGAGCTGATTTTAAAGATTGGACCAGTAGTGTGCTCTCAATGCAAAGAATATCCACTGCAATGATTCTTTGATGATTCAGCTGCTGAATGATATTACAAAATATGCACATGACACAGGTTATATTACTATAATTAGGAAAATATTTGACAGGGTTAATAGAAAATTGTGAAAATAAATTAACAGATGTGAACGCAAGCAATGAGGAATGGAATGCTTTCTGTATAACAGACCTTCAAATGCTGTTCTTCAAGAATTTCAAAAATGACAATGCTGTAAACAGTATTATTGCTGAATCGTCCTTATAGCTAAGCAATTTTAAGACCAGATCTTTTTGCAATGCTGGCAGTCTTTAATGCCTGACAAAAAAAAAAAAAAATCAAGTACTGGAGAAATATTTGCTGAACAATTAATACCTTCCTACACACAACATAATAATTGTGCTGTAACATATTTCTTTTTCAAATGTACAATTACACTGGCTGACAATTTAATAACTGTTGTGGTATAAAGAAACTGTGTATGTTCTTAGAGTGTGGAGATCTTCCAGAAGAGAGGCACAAACAGATAAGAATAAAAGGACAGGTGTACTCAAAACAGTTCTATTTTAGAAAACAACTGGTTTTCCGAACAAAATGTGTGAGAATTTTGAATAATTGAGTATCTGCTTTATCAGATTATTAGTTGAACTGTGCTAACTACTACAAAGTTCTTGTGAAATCACTAAATTACTAAATATGTTTTACAGTCAAAAAACAGTGCAACATAACTGCAAATATATTTTATGGCAATTGTCTTATCGTGCAGCAAAATCACTCAGCTTTCTCATTGTCAAAGATAAGTATACCAAGCTATTGTCCCATCATGCTTCATTTCCAGACACTTTTCTAAGCACTTACTTCCTATTAGTCACTTCTCTACACTTACCGAAACATAACAACATTGAAAGTGTTCAGGGTGAGATCATCTGCATAGCTGAGGCTGAACAGCCTTTGTGGTTCTTTGGCAAGTGAACAACTATCTTTCAGCCATGATGGAATGGTGCTGTTTTCTGCTGGCTGGAAAAGCTACAATAAATGCACATTCTTTTAGAATTTTAACATGTCAACCAGGCAGAGCTGACACACAGATAAGTAATGACTAGGAGTATTAATATTTGCAGCAATAAGTGATAGGGAACACAGTAAATAACAATATTTAACTTTCACAGCCGGATTGTCATACTACTATGATTGATTGACTGCTGCTCCTCATAGGAATACAGATATCGAAGTGACAGTCTTGTTATGGGGGTGCAAATATATTTGCAGCTTGAGTGACTTTCAACAAAAAAAATCCCCCAAAAAACTGTAAATGTAAACGTCAATGTTATATTTGGAAGTATAGGCTAGATGGTGCTGTTTCTTCATTATGTCTTTAATGCCCATCCTCAAGGTGGGATGCTTGGATAATCTCTTACGAACAAAGTTGGACTTGGGTGGTTTTATTCTGTTAATTGTTTCACACCCCTCCAGTGGTGTGCAAATCGGCAACCTTGCACAGCTTGTTTAATAAAGTGCTTATTAATATTATTATCCAATCATTCTCTGAAACCTGTTGTGGAAATTTAAAAGAAAAACTACTTCTCCTCTTCCTCTTCCTCCTACTGCTAATAATAATAATAATAATAATATAATAATAATAATAATAAGAAGAAGAAGAAGAAGAAGAAGAAGAAGAAGAAGAAGAAGAAGAAGAATACAGTGTTTGTTTTTTATTTAAATATAAGCAGGAAGGATCACCTTGCAATACTAATAGGTAGTAGGTGTAATAGAAGAGTGTCTTCTCAAACAAACCCACCAGGTGGCATGCCTTCCATTATGGGTAGCGTTCAGTAGGCCTTCTGCTAAAGCACTGAGCCACCACCTATAAGTAAAATGTTGAATTCCACAGATGATATCAATAATTGTAGAGAATACACATAAAAATATGCAAAATACAAACATAGTAGACTGGTATCAATCTTGCATCTATTTTTTAGATCTTTAAACCTTTAAGTCGTATAGCCTACACTGCATAAAATAGCTTATGTTACTAATTTTAAACTCCAAGAGAGTGATTTTAATTTCAAATTTAGTCAACTTTAATCTGCAGATAGCATGATAAGTCTAGTTAACCTACCAGTAAGGTATGTTTTTATACTAAATCAAGCAAAATATTAATACATCTTTTATCTTTTTTATTTCTCTATAAAAAAAAACTAAATGTTGATGATGAAAAGTTTCAAATGGATTGAAAATTGTATTTACATTTTGCTGTTTGATTTTACAAACAACAAAAGAGTATGTATAGAGAGTAAATATATAGACCTAAACCATACTAATTTGATCTTCAACAATTTGACTGCATTCTGTTCCACATTATTTACCTACAGTAGGTTGTGCCTATACTGCAGTGGTATGTGCAGGTAAAAGTAACAAGCTATTTTGTTTCTGCCTATTGCAAGCAATGTCAGGATAGTAAAGGCAGCAAATACGCCTGTTCAAGTTATTTAACCTATTCAACCTATTGTCTAAGTTATTAGGCTGACAGTTTATTAGGCTCCTTTTTAGTTTTCTTTAAGTATTATTATTATTATTATTATTAATGAAGATGATTGCTTATTATTATATATATATATATATATATATATTATATATATATATATATATATATATATATATATATATATATATATATATATATATATATATATATATATATATATATATATAATATATATAAAACATTTTTTGGAAAAGTTGGCTGCAACTCAACATCGTGTTTATCAACTTTGAAGCTGACTTTTATTTTAAAATATAGTTGGAAAAAGGTTTGTAGTAGCTCATTATTTTTTGTGATACAAGTGTTAAAGATATTGTAATACCTAAAATGTTTGACAATGACAACGAAAAAAATATGAACAGTTTGTTTATCTTGTGCATATTCCCAATGACATAAATGCCAAATAAAAATCTTTCAAATCCCTTGAAAGAATGTGATGGTAGTCCACTATGAAAGGCACTATGTAAAATTGATTGAAGTATTGAACTTGCATTCTCACTTCAATTTCATCATCATCATCATCATCATCATCATCATCATCATCATATTAATCCTTAAAAATATTCCTGCTGAATAAATGTTGCCTCCCATAGTAGACTGATCGGAATAGGATAGGAATAGATGTGTCATTATTTTGGTAGCAGAAATGTAAATCTTTATCTATCTATCTATCTATCTACCTATCTACCTATCTAGCTATCTAGCTATCTGTCTAAATTTCATAAGTTGAAAAACTTGCCTGATACACATTGACAAGAGAGACTACATGTAGAGGACTCCATCACACCTGCATGGAGGAATCTGTATTGATCACCAGTTCCTAAAAGAGCTGTGATCTGCAGTGGAGAATATTGTACATCATTGTGGCCATCAACTCATTTCTCTCCATTATTCAGCTGGGGGGAGAAGATACTTTTTAATTTTGCTTGATTGGGGAAAGGGTTTTTCATTGTTATTTGTTTTGTCGTTGGTTAAAGCCTTTGTTTGAGTTATTGAATGATTTGTTTAGCGAACTGGGTCTTAGTTTTACTCAAATCACTTTTATTTTTGGAGTGAAGAACACTAAAGGAAATAAAAATCTTTGTCAATTGACAAATTTTCTACTGGGCCAGGCAAAAAAGGCAATTTTGAAAAGTAGGAAAAACAAAATGAATGGAGTTTTAACTGATGCGGTAGTACCTATTTTTAAAGTGAATTAAAGTAGATTTTACTTGTTATAAATTGGTGCACCAGCTAGAAATGTTTCAGACAATTTGAACAATTGGGTAGGTGGTGTGTTTGTTGGAAGATAATAGATTAAGAATGTGTTTGTAATTATTGTAATAGAGAGTCTTGTATGGACATATTTGCTATTTATTTATTTTGTACTGTTAATATTGAGTGATTGAAATAAAGGATATTAAAAATAAAAAAAAATGAACCACAGAAGTAGAAAGTGGGCCTATACATGGGGGTCTCGTTAAGATGTTGAAATGAACTCAGACCACCCAATTCGCCTGCCAGAATTCAGAAAGAAAAAGTCGGACTTGAAACGGGGGGAGAGAGGGGGGGGGGGGGGGGGGGGGGGGGGTCGAACGTGTACTTAGTTCTGCTTACTCTGAACTGCCTATAACGCTCTGAGATCCATATGGTCAGCTGATACAGTGACTGGTTCTGTTTTCGAAATTCTGTTTTTTTTTTTTCTGATTTTAAATTGTTAAAAACAGTTGGTGGAAATGTGTAACTGCAAATGTGTTGTGCATTTGACGAGTATCAGTATAAACTGTAGTGAAAATGGAAATTTAAAAAAACTTGTAATTTTGTAAATTACACCTGAACTATAGTCTTTAATAACCAATATTTCCTGACAACCACACCAGTATTTTTGAAATTCTGCGATAAAAATAACTCTCACAACGGCAGTAAAATCAAAACTCAACTCGAATAAATGTAAGCCATTATTGGAATATTTAAATAATGGTCATGAATACTCATTTAAGATTTGGTAATAATGTGTTTTTAACCTTTTTCTTTGAAAATCGATACGTTGTTAATTCTCCGTCAATGCTACTTTGGTACAAAACAATAACAAGTAAATGTTAGTGTTTTATTGTAAATGCACGTTCATAAATGCAAATAACTAAAATCCCGCTCAATGTTAAAAAGCAATATCCCTCTAAATGTATATCACTAAATATGGGCTTACTAAAAACAATCGGAAAGACTAGATGGTGGGACATATACCTGTGTGAGATCTAAGTTTTCTTAAACGTCACATTCTAACAACAGCATTTATAGTTTTGCCGTAAAGAAGACTACATTATTGGTATGGACGATGACCAATCATAAAATATTTCTAAAACAGTAATTGCATTATTATTATTATTATTATTATTATTATTATTATTATATTATTATTATTATTATTATTATTATTAGTAGTAGTAGTAGTAATGGTCTAACCAATCAATCTGTAGGCCCGCTGTTATTATTTTTAATTATTAATAATAATAATAATAATAATAATAATAATAATAATAATAATAATAATAATAATAATAATAATAATAATAATAATAATAGGCTACATAAAGATATTGCTATTTGTGCACCCAAATTTAAAATCGCATTTTTAAAAGTGGCTGGGCCATTTGTGCTGTGTACAGTTGGGCTTATCTTTACCAGAATTATTTTATTTTACGAAGTTTTCTTGCTACCTCTTCCCTCTCTACAAACAGATACAAAATACCTTGCATTTTTTATTTTTGTTTTATATTTGCTCTAGCATACTAAACTAATTTAATGATATTTCCTTGAACCAAACGTTTTTCCAGGTATTCAAGAGTGCCATCTAATTAAATGTGCATGCGAGCAACACTGATAAGCAAGTTTAAGATAGAGACATTTACAAAGATACAGATATTTATTTGTTTATTTGTAGAGAGGGGAGGGATTAAACCTACACACTATTAACATTAACTAAACGTCCATTCACATAATAGAGCAACCAAGACCACGACTCCATAAGAGATGGTTTTCATGTTGTCCCCACAAACTGGAACGTGTCATTTTAATCTCACACAAGTGAATCTGTGCATTAGAAATCTACAGGATTATTATATTATTATTAAATAGTAAATAATAATAATAATAATAATGTTATAGTTTTTTTCTTCTCCTTTCATCCAACAGAGCTCAGTTTGTACACTGTTAAGAAAGGGTGGGGTATTATGTATGGGGTATTAGTATGTCACAGCTTGGCCTGACCAATCAGACTCTAGCATTCTTCTTGCTTTGTCCAATGGGAGTTGCTGAGGGTTTGCTGTCACTCACAGGTAAGAAATTATACCAGAACTGTATGAAAAAGGGGAGGAAAACGAAAGAGACTAGGATTGCAAGAACCTATCTAAGAGACAAGAGTCCTGCGGTCGAAAACAGGACCACATTTTGTGGAGGGGATCGAACAGATTTCCTATACGCAATGAGCTGCTTCTTGTACCAGGAGAAACAAAACGGATAAACTACAGTCCTTTTAATGAAGAGGAAAATAATATAGGTCTTACGCTTATCTTAAAAAAAAAACAAACCAAAAAAAAAAAAACAAGCATTGCATTAAAATGGCCGTTCGCAGCAACACCTTAACGTCATTCTCCATCCAGGCTATTTTAAATAAAAAAGAATATAACAGGCATTCGAACGATTTGGATGTAGCTTGTTTTCCAAAGTCATCCTGCTGGAAAATATTTGGGGATGTGGATACTAGAGGATCGGAGGGCTTTTCTTACCCATCTAAAAGCGAAGGAGAGGCGGGCATGGTGAGCGACCAGAAAAGCTATGATTCTGATTCGGGTGTCAGTGAAGAGAATGACAGTAAGACCCGTCCTGTCTGCAAACCAGAGAAAGATAATATGGAACTTTCAACCTCCGCATTATTGGAAGACAGTTTCCACGATGAAACGGATCAGGAATCCACAGCAATGGAGAGTGCTCAGATTCTTAGTGACTATGAGATGTCAGCGAATGTGTCTGGTAAGTGATACAAGTATTCTGAAAATACAGCTGTCCTCAGATCAAAGTAACCGAGACAACGTCTACAGCACTAAAGTTATTTAAGAGATGCTACTCAGATATCCATTACAATATTTTCATGCTAATATGTATACTATTATAAATAAAACAAAATAACAAAAATAAGTGTCTGAACGGGAAAAGTTGCTGTTATCTTTCCTCACAAGAATATCAAATCTAAAGGCAGAGTATTGACGTTTATGAAATGCGGGCAAGTGGGGCATTAAGGCGTGTTACAAACAGTGTGCTGATTGCAACATTGAAAGTGCTGAGCTAACAAGTTAGTAATAGTTGATTTAGGTAAAGATATTAGGTGATGTTCATAAACAATAGAGTCGACAAGATAAAACGTATCGTTTTCGTTGGTGTCCTGTCCTCAGTTAAGCGTATTGGGTTTGACAGTGATTATCGATTTAGGAACAATAACCTTCAAAAACACGGATTTACTGACTCATATCTACTTTCAGATACCAACCACCCGGAAGATGACAAATGCGATAAAAGCTCGGAACAGCCTAAGCAAAGGAAGAAGCGATCAAGGGCCGCTTTCTCCCACGCGCAGGTATTCGAGTTGGAAAGGCGATTCAACCACCAGAGGTACTTATCCGGACCCGAGAGAGCCGACCTGGCGGCCTCCCTAAAGCTGACCGAAACTCAAGTTAAAATCTGGTTCCAAAACCGCAGATACAAAACCAAACGTCGGCAGATGGCTGCTGATTTAATGGCCTCAGCCCCCGCAGCCAAGAAAGTGGCGGTGAAAGTTTTAGTTCGAGACGATCAGAGACAGTACAACCCAGGAGAACTAATGAGACCGCCGCTCTTGTCTCTTCAGCCATCCTACTACTACCCTTATGCATACTGCCTCCCTGCATGGACACTGCCTGCCTGCGCTGGGAATCAATGAAACTATATTAGTAAGAAATAAAAAACCCTGACACCAAACTGAAACACAACAGTATTTATATATATTAAAATATATATATATACTATATATATATATATATATATATATATATATATATATATATATATATATATATAAACTTATTTTGAAAGTGATTTTTATAAACCTAAAACTGCCCAGTGCAGAATGTTTCATGGTATCCATGTGTTGACTATTTATAGCATTATGGATTATAGTGAAAGTACTACTTCCTTTCCATTATATCGATTTAATGAGAATCTCAGTGTTGGACTATTATTGATTACCACAAACAAGCGTGCCGCTTGTTGCTGAATGTATGGACTACTTAGAATTTGCAGTTTTTACTTAATTGTTTCTTATATTCCATTTTTACATGAATAATAGTAAAAAGGGCAGCGATGTCACAGATTTTGAGACCTCCCAAATACCACGAGCTGTTTCTGTTTTTCTTACTGAGATTAGGGTAAGGCTTTTCAGCACTTTGTCCACATGTAGCTTATATAGTTTGTTTGTGTGTATCTCAGTCAAGCTTGCTGTAAAATGTTTCCAAGATGTCAGCCGTGTATTTGCTTACGCCGAGTGCCTCCTGGGCCCATACTGCAAGAAGGTAGACACCGACAATAATGACTTTGCATTAAAATGTATTTTTATTCCAGAAACGGTTCGTTATTTGTTCTCCACCGAATATAAACACATATTGTATGTATGCCCTCTAAGAGACTATATGCTTTAAATTATAAATAAAAACGTCTGAAAAGTTAACTTATTCTTTAAGATACATTTGTCAAAAGACATTTACAAAAAAGGTTTTGTGTGTTTCTGGTTTAAATGAAGTGCATTTTAAGTCACCTAATTGTTTGTTTTACGCACAAACCTTTATAGGTTTAAGTTTTGTAAGTTCGTTTTTTTTTTAAACAGATACTCATCTGTAACTTGTTTTTTCATGTATCTAAGTTTGGCGTCCCACAATGCCAGAGAGGATTTGATTCACCTCACTTCAACAAATCCAATGGCTTGTCAAACAACAAGTTTAGCTATAGCTATTAAATTCTGCAGAACTATTAAGTTATAATAGTTCTGGATTCATAACTTTTTTAAAATACTGTGTTGAAACTGTGAAAAGCTCATAGGCCTATTTAAAGTGACCAGAGCGGTCTCTAATATATATTATATATATTATATATATTTATATATATATATATATATATATATATATATATATAGCTGTGACACGAACATTTGTAAGACAAATTAACAGCAGTCAAAATTCCGAATAACGTTGGTGTTTTAGATTTTGTAGTAAAATATTGACAAATAAAGAATGTGAGATAATAGTAATACTATGTAAAATAAATTAAAACACCTACAAAAAAGAACAGAACGAATATACTGTAATTTGTCTTTATTAGGTCTGAGAAAAATAAAATAATAATTGTGCTTGTTGCAAATTGGAATATAATAAGGCAGAATTATTCAATGCAGTCATTATTTATTGTTGGATATATTTTCGAGCTACAAACCGTGCAAAAGTCCAAAATCTAATCAAATATAAAATGATGCAATTTTTCTAAAGTAGAAGCTTATAAATGATAATAATCTGATATTGCAGTATATATTTCATTTTAAGACTACTTTAGAGTAACAACAATCTATCTGACTGATGCTTTGTTCTCATGATTATGATTTTAGGCATACACACACACACACACACACACACACACACACACACACACACACACACACATATATGTATGTGTGTGTTATTTAGTATATTATCTACCTATTTCTCTCTAAACGTTATAGATATATTCTGACAACTGCTATACCACTTGAAAAATCCCCTATTATAGCAGGTTTTACGTTACATTGCTTTTATAGCCAACATAAAGAAATAATAACCAAAATAAAGGTTATAAAAGTATGCTCTAAAGTACTAAACTGTAACTATAGTTACCAGTGATTTAAGGCAACAATAGAAACAAAGTGCGTTAATGGTAATGTTAGTCATGCATTCTATAGCACCTTTTATTGTTTAAAGTATGTGTTATATTATTCTGACTACAAATAAACATATTTGCTATATTTTTTTTCTCAAAGCAAAAGAATGTAACATCTCTAAGAAAATAGACTGTGAGCTGTTTTTTAACTTTAATGTTTGTATGGCTTTGATAGGTCATACAATGTATGGCAGTAACTGCATAACCCTATACAGTGCAGTAGATATTGACACATTCTTCTTATAAAGCTGCAGTTTGAACTAAACTAGTTTCACTTTCTTTTAAATATATCGGAAAGTCTAAGGACATGTTTAGATGACCCTGTCCTGTCACCGAATTAACACAATCAACACGAAGAAGGAGGGTAGTCTACACGTTGTAAATCGTGGACAGAAGTGACCTCCTCTGTTTTATAGTGACTTGTTTTTCCTGAAACAAATATATCAGTGCACAGCCTGAGTGTTTGCTTTGAAACGAGGGGCGTTGATAACTTCAAGGCATTGTTTTCTGAAAGGAATGCAATAATAATAATAATAATAAGTTAATGACACAATGATGCAATATCCCTTTCTGTGAAGGAAAAGCCCTGCCCCTTCACTCTTCTAAAAAATGCATTCCTTTTCTCTAGCAATTTCCTTTGCTCCAGTTCAAAGTTTGCTACCTTTCATGAATGAAAACTACTAATCTTGCCAACCAATTAAGATGCACATAAATACATCTTTATAATTATGGGTTTTAAGGGAAAAAGAAGTGCAACACCTCATGGGTAATAATTAAATGTGTTTTTTTCAGTTTTATTTTGCTTTTTTGCTTTTTTTAGATGATAATAGGTTACTGTTCTAGTATACAAGAGTTCAACAAGGCATTAGCTCAGTAATACAACAAACGGTAATCACAAGTTACTAGATATCCAACCAGATACACAAGAAGCACATTTTTTTGAATTGTTAAATTCCAGTGGCATCAAAAAACAAACAGTTAAATACTGTATTGTATCTATATTTAAAAAATAAAAAACAAACAAATGGGTCTGGTGTGTCAAGGTTTTTGCTCCAAAGTGCAAAGACAAAAACATTCAGACCATTTTTCCTTTTACATAAACATTTGAAATCTGTCTCCAAATGTATGCTTTTTATGAATATGAAATAGCCCTAATCCAACTCACATACATACTGTGTATTTCATGAAACAGTCGAGTCAGGTAAATAAAGAGATCTGGCTTACCAGCTGAATCGCTCCACTGTGCTCTATGGTTCAACTTGCTACCTCCAATTATGATGTAGACTATACTATAAAACAGAAAATTTCACACACACACAGACACACACAGACACACACACACACACGCGCGCACACACGCACACACACACACACACACACACACACACACACACACACACACACACACACACACACACACACACACACACACACACACACACACACACACACATAAATACAAAAATGGAGGTAAGGTTTCGTTTCAGATTCTAATAGAAATGTCTTTTTTAAATAGCAAAACATGTATAAGGACATTTGACTTTATTGCTATGAGCAAAATTTGGTACTTTAAAATATTTACATTTTAAATGGAATGTAGGACCATTTCCTTTTCTGTGTGACAGAAAAAAAATCGGAGGTCTACAATATGTTTTTCATTCAAAGGTAACATAGAGGCTGTATTCTAGTGAACTGGATAAACAGGTTACCTCCACTAAGAGTGGAGCCTGTGAGCGTTTAAAAAGCATCTCACCGGCAACTACAAACATTGCATTAATCTTCAGTTAAAAATCAGCTAGGAGCTCTTACATGAACCTTGTTTGTTTGTTTGTTTTTTTTTTTTTTTTTAGTTCTTTAACATTATCAATTGTTTTTTTTTCTTTCTTTTTCCAACATAAAATAAAATAGAAATGGTATTTGGGTAATACTGCAATAAGTATAGCCCCTGATCTCCAAAAAAGCAAACACTTCTAGATTCTCCATGTCTTAACAATTCTTTCTTCTGTATAACTGAGACAAAATTGGAACTTCAAAATTATGGGAAATGTGTTGTGCATTTATTACCATTGTAACAGATGGAGCCAAAGACATCTCCATAAACAAACCACATTAAATTTTACATTTAAATAGAGATACCTTAAAATATATAAATCAGAATACCGTAATATCTTTCAAACAATTCTGTTTATATGCTCTCAGTTTATATCTTGCATATTTTAAAGAGTAATTCTCAACACATTAGAACCTTTACAATGCATTTAATTTAAGGTGGACATCTATTTTTATGGTTAATTTACAGCGGTTCAAATTATTCAAAATATTCCTATTTCACCGACCACCCTTTACGATGTATGGACTCTTCTGTAAATAATTGCGTCATTTATATCATAGAAATGTTTAAAAGTATGTTAAGCTCACTTCACCAAAGTTTTGTTTAACTGTTGTGACTGTGTTTTTTCCAGTTACAGGCACGATAATCTGATTATAGTTGATCACTTTGCAGGGAAGAATTTAAAATATTTGCATCATGGTTAGATAAGGAAAACTCGTAATGTCGCCAGTGTGTTTAGATTTACTTTACAATGGAACGGAACGCATAGTTAACATTCTGTATCGGGTGCATTGACAACTATTAAACGTTCAGATAACATCAAGAATTAACCGGCGGTGGCGCTTATATTTCGATGTCCGTTTTTTGTAGTAGCCTAAGCGATTGTCTCTCAGTTTTCCATGTAGGCTACCTAAGTTGGCCACTAGTAAGAGCTCGTAGCCTGCCTTCGATGTTTAAGGATTTCCAACAGACCTCTATCCTAACAAAAATATATTTTGTGCAAAATTGTAATCGCAAATTGCAAATCGCACTTTACATATCGAGGTAGTTCATTTTTGATGTGCTCAGTTTGTAAAAGTATTTCTGGGGACCAATTTGCTCACAGGGTACACTTTTTTTTTTAAAAGCAATTTTGTTTGCTATAAATACAAAGGTGATTAAAAATGACACAAGACCACATCAGAGATTCCCAGTCTGCTGTTTGCATCTCTGATCTGGTCTTGTGTAATTTTTAATTACCTTTGTACTTATAGCAAAAAATTAGCAAAAAATAAAAATGGAATACAATGCGTTACCAAAAATGACTCCGACATTTTATTGATAACTACTGTAATACATTGAGTGTCAAATATTGTTTGCATTGTATTTAGGTCAAGGGGGCATTTAGTGTTCAATATCCTTTTTAATGAATCCCCCACTCTCTGTATCACAGTTTAAATGTGAGCCAATTTAAAGATCCCATATGTGGAATATTTGCCGAAGGAAAAATGGTACGATTGGGGTTTACTTTAAAAGTGCTTTACATACAGCAACCATCATATAGTTATTAAACAAGATGCAGTGATATTATTTAAACTAGGTTGTTTACCTTATATGAAATAGCCTAACGCCAAAGCAAATAATCCCATTATTTTTAATTGCAAAGTACTCTTATATGTATCTATATCTATCTGTCGCTAATGTGAAATAGTCTCCAAACATATAACTTATCTTAATGTGTAACATTTTCACCTATTAAAATCAGATGGAGACAATCAGCAGCACTATCCCTGTTATTTACTTTACAAATAACAGGTCCAACGCCATACCAATTCAAGTATGATAAACGTCTTCAGAAAAGTAGACCTATAGCGTCATTATTTTCAAAAAGACAAAAAACAAAAAAACAAAAAACAAAAACAAAACAACAACAACAAAAAAAAAATTGAATTGCATGCATATATCAACAATTTAACTTTTAACAAATGACCCTATTCATACTGAACACAGCCCACATTTCTACCAGGGGTATCTTTGCAAGACAAGAGATGCATTTATTTACAGCACATAGATTCACTGCAATGCCAGTACAGTGAACAGTATAATCACAGTTTTAGTTGAGCAACGGCATTATTAGTTGTATTATTATTGACATAAATGGCTAATTAAATATTTTTGGAACTACTCTTACACATTTTATCCCAAAACGATTGGTCTAAAAATGAGTTTACTAGTCATCTAATTGATAATATTACTAGTAATAGTGGACTGGAGTATTTTCTATCCTAAAACTAATACATTTATCTCTATTTGAAAATCGATTCTATAACAACTTCACTACATCTGGGACCAAATCAAAACTTTGACAACCCGTTAATCGCACTTAACAAAATTGTATTCAATAGCGTTTTCTTTGCATGAGTAGAAGAAATAAGATACTTACAAAAACAAAAAACAAAACAAACAAACAAAAAAAAACAAACAAACAAAAAAACAATAATAATAATAAAAAAAAAAAAAAAAAAAAAAAAAAAAAAAAAACCCGGTATTAAATAGTTTTGTTAAGTGCGATTAACGGGTTGTCAGAGTTTTGATTTGGTGAGGGCCTAAATGTGAAATATACTGATGTCCAAATCGTTTTTTTTTTTTTTTTTTTCTATTTCTTATTCTGTTAATCATTTGTGTCCAGGAGTGTGAATTTAAAAGTCTATATAATGTATCAGGTTATGATACATTATTAAGCTTACACGTCTTTGCAGAAATACTTGGTCAGGTTTTTTTTTTTTTTTAAGTTATTAGAGTCAAAATAAAATAATAATCTTTATTTATACATAGCGCCTTTCATAGTCGACCACCATGACGAAGCGCTTTACAAGATACGTGACTAGGGTGTGTGAGCTATGCATGAGCTGCAGGGTCACTTACAAGAACGTCTCACCCCAAAGACTGAGCACAAATGACAAATGAGTTATTGGCTGAGCTGGGATTTAAACCAGGTACTTACTGGTTACAAGCCCGTTTCTGTAACCACTTTAACACAGCCACAAAACGGTGTATTTGTCAGATTTGCTCTCAGCAGAACTAGTTCAGGATCTCGGTTCTAGGTAATAAGATGTCGTATCAGGGTATGAAGTCGGGAGCACAATATAAGACAGAAGTAGCGTTTCATATAACGTTGCTCACACTGCTTGGTCGCATTACCTGTCGAATTTCACCGACAAAAATTTACTCTCCTGTGTATTTAGACATAGACTGAGACAATTACAGCGACAGAGGGCATCGGAAGATGAGTGCGCAGTATCTTTGACATGGTCTCTTCTTTTATTATTATTATTATGTATTGATATTGTTTTATTGTAATAATGTAGCCTATTGTTATTTTGTAATGTTTACTATTTCTCGATACTGTAGACTTATATTTGTTTTAACCACGTGTAAAATCGCTTTAGATAATGTAACATGAAAGACTCTCTATAAATAAATAAACTTGAAAATGTAAATCGATCAATAAATTATAGTGACCCTCTCTGTTTCTGCTGAGAGTATATAGGGTAAGAGGGACGCAGCCTGTTTGATCTCATGTTACGGCCCGCTAGTGGCCTTGTTTTATTTGCAATTGACAGTCTTTTTAATGATCTTTGGGGGAAAACTTTACATAACTGTTAATTAAAAAAAAAAAAAAAAAAAAACACAGTGGCCTTCTTCTAGCAGTAGACCTATCTACAAGCTAGCTCTGCTAGTATGATGTGTTCTTTTTGTTGCTGTTTGTGCACATGTCAGCAGTGATTTTCCTGTCTGGTTTGTCTCCTAACACAGCCCCCCCCCCCCCCCCCCCCCCCCCCCCCCGCCCCCTTAATAATTATGATCGTTATATTTAGTCTTTTTAAAATGTGTCTCATGTGTTCTAACATATTTAATAATTATTTCGTTGAATATTAAAATACTCGTGTTTAATAACTCTGTATTAGTAACACGAGTATGTGTTTATGATGCGGTTCCAAACGCGTAAATTACATGGGAATATATAAAATTACATATACAGCATACATTAGATAGACAATGTGGTGTTAGGCCATTTAAACCTATAGTCATATGACTTGATTACGCAATTGTGATTTCCAAGAGCACTGAAAATGCATTCCTTGTGTTGCGTGGTCCATGTATTTTCAGACGAGGCTAGTCCACATTTAAACACAACACAATCGATTCAACTCGAATGCACAGGTGATAACTCACGAGTCTGGTAACAGGTCGAAAGACCTATCGTATTTGAACTTACGATCTCGCAATATAGAACCGGGCCCCTTGACTCCTCCCAGTGATTCATTTCAAATATTTTTGTATTGCGATATAAAACACATAATAATAGTTCGGTACTAATATGGTAAAGGTACAGTTCGATAATAATATGGCAAAGGTTTACCATATTCATGGAGATAACAGCTTACACTATTAATAGCCCTATTATATTTATTTACAACTGTTGCGGTCTTTAACAGACAACTGGAGCAGTATGAACATAAGAACATAAGAACATAAGAAAGTTTACAAACGAGAGGAGGCCATTCGGCCCATCTTGCTCGTTTGGTTGTTAGTAGCTTATTGATCCCAAAATCTCATCAAGCAGCTTCTTGAAGGATCCCAGGGTGTCAGCTTCAACAACATTACTGGGGAGTTGATTCCAGACCCTCACAATTCTCTGTGTAAAAAAGTGTCTCCTATTTTCTGTTCTGAATGCCCCTTTTTCTAAACTCCATTTGTGACCCCTGGTCCTTGTTTCTTTTTTCAGGCTGAAAAAGTCCCTTGGGTCGACACTGTCAATACCTTTTAGAATTTTGAAGTAGACTATCCATGGGGAAAATAAATAAATAAATAAATAAATAAATAAATAATAATAATAATAATAATAATAATAATAATAATAATAATAATAATAATAAATAATAATAACAATGCTGATATATTATAATAATAAACATTTCTCTGTAGTTTTAATGGCTCAAGGTTATTTTTTAATTATGGTAATTTGTGTTATGGTTTAAATCTCTAGAATTAATCATGTTTTATTACACAATATGTCAGTCTACAGAAATGACGTGGCATTTTTTTGCTACGCGTGCCCTGAACATATCATCTTCGTTTAAACTATTTAAAAACGTAATCATGGAAGGTTGTTTTTCCTAACAGAATCGTAAGACATATGCTGGGACAAATACAGCTTAAAAAAAAAAAAAAAAAAAAAACTTAAAATAAGATTTTATGTTAATATCGTTTTTAGAGTACAACTAACTATTTATTTGAAGAAAATACAGTAGGATATTATTTTAATTATGAGTTTTGTTAAATTTTGGGCCCCTGGCATTGTTTTAAAATGTAATTAAATAATAAATATTACGGAACTTCACGATATCAATAATGTTATTTCTTCAGATATTTTAATGGATGTGGTAATACGATGGGTTGCAGTTTTTGTTTTTCACATCTAAAAGTACTAACATTATATGAACACTTTGATATTTAATTTTTAACATTACATACCCGTTATTTGATACAGTTGTATATGACTATGACTTTTTATGGCTTGAATTTAAAACTAACAAAATATAAAAATTTCACAGATATAAGACTTTACTCTTCCACGAATGTCTATGTATCTGTGGTAAGAGTTTGTACGTCAAGGACAATTTCTTTATACAAGTTAATAGAGTACGCTTGACATACATAATAGTACTTAATCATTACAATTATTTTCCCTTCCTCGCAGACATGTTCCAGTTGTTGTTCTAGATCACATTTCACATTTAATGATAGAAAATTACTATTTGAAATGTTACATATTTTGACACTTAAATCCGTGGACCATATGTTTCCCGAGCGAGAAATAAATTTGTTCGGGCATATAACTTAATGACATTATATTAAGGGGTGGCAGATTAGGAAACCTGAATATCAAAATCCCAGCATCTTGTGATTAATGTGTGGCCATGTGTATAAAATGAAATCGGTGAAGTATGGTTTGAAAGGCATATGTAAATGGATAAGTTAATTCGTGTTTGCATTGGTGCTTTGTTTGAATTCTAAAAATTATGAATTGTGAAATAAGAAAGATTTCGTCTCGCAATGGAAAGCTATACAATTTTTATCAAGGGACTCGTGAAGTAAAACTAGTTGAACGTGTAACTTAAGAGGAGGAATTGTATTTTCTTCTTTTTGGTAAAATCTGTTCAGCTCTGCTATCTTGAATCACTGATATCATCGATTTTATAATAATAATATAACAGTGGACCAACATCACAAAGCTTATGAGACTATAGGGTGTTTAAACTATGCATCAGTTACAGAGTTACTCACTTAACAACAACGTCGCACCCGAAAGACGGAGCACATACCAATAGTTATGTTTAATACGTTTATTAAGCATGCATTGCTTTTGATTTCTAATTTGTTGTTTTTAATTAATCTTGTGTTGTCTTCTTAATGCATAATTAATAATATGTATATTATACAACCCTTGAAAAAGTTCTGGGATACAGAATAATAGTCATTAAGGTAATTAATTATATTGTGCACTATTGAAGCATTTAACTGATACTGTGTATTCAAGTAGGCTACAAGTATGCAAAAAACTGCAAATGTTGTATTTTCTGACATATTATTCATATGATAATATTAGTAATAACACCATTTTCAAGCCCTTAGGCATAAGACCTGGGCCAGCTGAATATTAAACGGAGGTTACAAGCCACAAGGCAGTACAATAGCACCTGAGCTAGTAAACTAATAGCTATGCCTTTGAACTGTTTTGATGGAGCTACTGTACCACTCTGGATACAGTACTGTACTCCTGTTTTTAAGAGAAATATATAAAGGCCATATTTTGAACAGCTGCAAAGCAAAATTTACATACTTTTATATGTTATAAAATTAGAGATGACTCAAAATATGAATAAAGCCACTCCCTCTTTCATGTAACTTGTGCTAGTTTTATTGGAACTGTTCACTATGGGTTAACATTTGAATCCAAAAGTTGGTCTGTTTTATCTATCATTGGGACTGTGAAAATGAAAAGTGGTTACACAAAAGTAAAGGTTTTGAAATACCATTTTATCTCCATTATTATCACATTGTACAAATGATATACATGGATAACATAAACAATAGGACTATTTTAAAAACAATCGGTCACATGAAACATTGAAGTAAATAAACAACCACTGTCTTACCTATGTCAATTGATGTCAACACCTTATTTAAATTTTTTAGGATGATGTACTAAACTTTTTCCCAGTGAAATGTGTGGAGAGATGTTGTCAAAATAACGACTAGTGTTTTATCAACATTACTGTCAACGCCTAACGCTGTACAATATATGCTAAGGCTAAGGTTAAAAGTTCATTTGATTTAGCCAGTCATATATATTATATATATATATATATATATATATCTATATATCACCAGTATATATATATATATATATATATATATATATATATATATAGTAAAAAAACACATTGACACTAATTGACATATATAAGGTTTTATATAAAGAACATGTTTCAGATAACAAGAAACTGCTTAGATTCACATAAACGCTTAAATGAACCTTAAGAGTTGTGTATGTGAACATCAACATTTAGTTTTCTTTTTTCAGAGAAAGGTATCAGCTTGTTGGTAAATGCTTTGTGACTGTACATGTTGCTCCTAGTTTCTTAGTTAGTATAATTATAACGTGTCTAGAAAAATAAATAGATAAATAAAAATCACTCAATATTTATCGGCAAGCATTTCCATGGAATTAATATATAACATTTAATTTCAAATCTTATTATTGGGGGTTGGGGTAATGGATTTTTCAATCTGATTATTTAGACAGACCAGTTTTTCACCTGTTTTCAATTCTATCTGAAATGCATTGTGCTGTATTGTGTCTTCCAAAAATAAATTATTTAACTTTGTTTGAAAATTCAGATAACTTTGTTGTCTCTTGGTTTCTACCAATGGAGAATATTTTCTTTTCCATAATTGTGAGTGTAGGTGCATAATTACGTGTCCAAAGTTTGAATATCATAAGGTTGGCTAGGCATATGTGTACCTCAACACCAAGAAATTCCCACAGCACTGTTAATTCTCTGCCATGTATTCTGTAATATATGACAATGGTATCTCCCTGCTAGCAGGTTCATCCCTCTTTTCGTGGTTTTATTGTTTAAATAGGACCAGCTACTTTATGACAGATGTCATCAATGGCATCAGAAGCAGGTCTGAAGCTGTTATACGATTTGTAGGCCTACTTTGATTCTAAAGTTGTTATTTTATTTTATTGTATTTACTATTCACAACAAGCTTCCTAATTCATTCAACACCCCCTGGGTAGAGGGGCCACTGGTGAGTATATCAATTAAATTGGTTTAACAGCTATACACCAATGTGTTTTTTACTCTCCAAATACAAGCATTTACTTTTCGAATACAAGTTTGTCTGTATTAAGGTTTGTTTAATTCGGAGGAGTAGATAACCTTGATGGGGAAAATACCCAAGAGACTCAGATTCCAGAAGATATAAAGAAATGAATGAGAGTCCATTGCACACAAATTTGTTGTATATTAGTTAGATAGCATACATGCTAGGATTACGTTTTCCTAAACAACCTCTGCATCTGTGTTACCATACAAGGTTTGTAGTTAAGCATTAGTAGTGATGTGTCTAAACACTTTCATTTTAGGAAAAATATTTAGCACATAGTGTTTCATACAGTATAAAATAAATTAAATTCAAAAGCTGGAGGCACAAACAAATAGATATATAAAACAAAACTTGTGCCATGCACACAAGCCTAGCAGATGCAGGAGGAGGGACCATATCAATGCTGGAGAAATTTTTAAATACCATACTTTTGACATCCAAAATTGCAAAACAAGCATAATTTCCTCAATTCAGTCAAATACCGCATATCCTGTAAAAAAAGACAAACAGCACACTGTTCCTTCTATCATTACACCACACTTCTATTTGCTGTTCCATCTTCTCCTACAACACACAAAGAACCCTATTTCCCTTAGGATGGCCATCCAGTTTGAAACCAGCACATGATTTTTATACTCCAGTAGTACCCATAATCTTAGCCTAGTAAACATGTTTTATCATAATTGAAGGCTGATTGGGGGATATAATTGAGGATGATTATGTGAAATAAATATTAAATATGTACAATCCAAATATAGGTTTAAGCACAGCTATATCTAAGAACAACACATAAAGTAATATACTTCTTCACAAATGCTTATGTTGATGAGATATATAGTAGCTTCATATACAATCATTACCAAAAGAATGATCACAATATTTGTAGAGTTATTAGTAAGCTAGTTGTTAATAACCTAAATAAGGGGCTGCTAAAATGAAGTCTAACCATTCTATAATAGGTTTGTATAATTGTACAACTACACTAGTAAGGACTGAAAAATAAACCCATGAACCTGTGTTATCAAAAAGTGTTAAAATCATCTTTTTTTTTGTAAGCAAACAAACAAATGATGCTTTTTACATTTTGCTTGGCTGTATCTCTTAAGAGACAAATAACACAGCTACCATTAAATACACTATGTTACCTGTATTCAAAATGTACCAGTTTTTATTTTTTTATTTTTTTTTATGAACCAATGGGTATATTTTCATTATTTTAAACACACACACACACACACACACACAGAGACAACGTGTGGATAATCACCCAATTGTCAAGTACTGTAGTGTATTTGTTACAACATGATGACTAATGTTGTTGGTTGATAATCTCTAATGTAAGTGTTTAAATTGCATGTTGGCCTGACCAGAACAAGGTTATCCTCACAATACTTGCACTCCTTCATTTTGATCATATAAAGAGTTGAATGAATAATGATCAATTAGCTTATATAAAACTGATAACATATTTTGTATTAATATTTAATGTTTTTACAATGAGTGAATAAGGTTCTTTTGTTTTTTTTAACTTACATTAAGTGGATGCACTTTGTCATTTAGCAGCCTTGCTGAATGTACAGCCAGCATTTTGCAGTTTAAAAGGCAACATTTAAATAGGGGCAATGTAACAGTAACAAAAGGTATACTTCTAGGAAATACACAACATGAATGTCACAGTAACAGATTTTTGTTGATTTAATACATTTTAAACTCAGTTTTGGTAAGTACTGTTTCACATAAAGAAACATTAATGAAGACTTCAGATAGAAACGATTGACTCTACATTCAGCAACAACAATTAAACAATTAAACTGGTGCTCTTATTGACATGACTGACTTTTGGGGAGCAGAAAATGACCAGAATTGCAATGGGAGTGTTATCTGGATAAAATATGAGACATATGCCTATACAAAATATAATAACATTTTCAAAAAAGGTTGTATCAGTATTAAAATACATACAAGTCATTTGGAGAAATTTACAGTAAAGTCTGTAGCATATGACTTATTTTGAAACAGTTGGTAGAGGGTTAAAATAAAATAAAAAATGCATGTTTTTTGCAAAAGTGCTTATGGGACCTTAGCAAGGGCTCTGGTACTAGGGGTGCTGGGGGTGCAGCAGCACCCTTGGCTTTGCATGGCTTCCACCATACACAGGGGTTATAGTTTTGCTCAATGGCTTTCAGCACCCCCACTTCAAAAATTGTTCCAGTGCAACTGGAACTTAAGCGAATGGAATGTGAGCAAGAAGTAAGGCAGCATTCAAACACAGTAGGGTTGTTATGTGATTTGTGCTTCTTGTTAAAACAGCATTTGATCTACTGGTACTACAGCACTTGCTGCACGTCTATTTTTAAACAGGAGACAATGATATATTCAGCGATATCAACGTATTTAGCGAATATGAGGTTAGGTTGTGTTTAAAATATAATGTAAAGTCATTTGCATTCTTAGGACATGGGTGGGGGTATCACTGCAGTTGTGAGACGCCACTCTCGTTAAATCGTCGGATATATCTGAAGAGGGTGATAAGGTTATTCAGAGATTCACAGATATTCACTTAGAAAGTGGACTGAGTAGGTTATACTACTAGCAATAATACCTCACCCCCAGCGCCACTTGTTTTTATAGCTGGCCAGAGTAATAATAACAAAAAATATCATTACAGTAACGCGTAGGTGCAGAGAGAGATAATATTATGCAGACTGTGGTGTGAAAACATTGAAAAAAAAAAAGAAAAAAAAAAAAGTATCTACTTGAATCTGTTCAGAAAAACGTATTTCCATGCAAGATTTGCACAATTCCAAAACTGGTTTAGTTGCAGTCTGTGAAGTAACAGTAGCCTGTCAAATAAATAAATAAATAAATACATAAACAGCGTTCGGCGCATATAGGCTCATTAATCTATTTTCGATGTGTTGGACATTTAAGGCTACCTTTCAAACAAACAGTTTGTTACTTATGTTTCACAAAACCAACAGTACAGTACCTATACTCTCAATAAACAAAACATTGAAGCTAAGTCTTGTTGTAACCTCTGACCCCATTTTCCTTGGATACAGAGACGCGTCATAGATGGAATAAACCATTATAAATCTACAGTTAAAACGCAGCAGTAAGTGAACATTTATAACCAGATAAAAATAATCTGTTATATATACATTTCATTTTTATTTAAGCGAGTTAATGTCATCCGTCAAACCTGGTTCCTTTTTGTTATATATCTATATCTATATATATATTTGCATTCTTGTACAGTGTCTCCTGCTTTTCAGTGCAATAGGATTTCCCCAGCATAGCAATTGCGTGAATATGGCGTCTGGTTGCTTAGCGCTAGTCCTTTTAATCTTTATCTGATAACATTTCTTTAATTAATTTCCAGTTCATATTATACAGTTTATATTATCGTCTTCATAAACATCATGTCTGACTCGGAGGAAGAATGCCAAGACCGACAGCTGAAAATTGTTATTATAGGAGACGGAGCATCAGGAAAGGTGAGAGATTTTGAGATTCAGGACGACAGATACACAGACATTGCAGCATCAACAGAAAAGGGGATTTAGGACTTCCAATTCTATGTACACGCTTTGCAAAATCTTTTAGCTGAGAGGCGTTTGCTTTCGTTATTAGAAAAACAAAATTAAATGATCCCGTTTACCTATTCGGAAAGATAGTACGGATAGGCTTTGATATTACAGACAGTGTTTATACAGTACTGGTGATTAACTTGAATAATTTATGACAATAAAATGAACAAAAAAAACAAATAATAATAATAATAATAATAATAATAATAATAATAATAATAATAATAATAATAATAAAAAAAACTGGCGTAAATAACTACAATCTTGGTAGGATAAACATTTGTATGATGGCTATGACAATGCAATATTGATTGAATACAGCACAAATACCCCTAAAAAATTAACTCAGAAATACCATTTGTTTATTTGTATTTATTTATAGCGATTTATAAACAACTTAAAATATGGAGAGAAAAAAAAAAAGTTTATATTAGAGTGTGCAAATAAGTTAGTTGTCCTCAAAAGTAGAGATAATATGTTATGTACCAAATATAAACTCGATAATGTTTTAATATGTAGTAAGTTGTATACTGTATCCTGTACAATTTTCCTTTGTTTTGATTAAGCGGTAGTGCCCATCGATGACAGCTCTAACCTGTGGTAGTTGACCGTAACTGTAGCTGTGTATTCTGAGCTGAAGAGGAGGGCACTAACGCGTCAAGGTCAACTACCATACGGTGATGACTTCACTGAGAGGGCACTATCGCTATAAAATATTTTTCACGTTACTTTCTTTAAACAACATTTTAAAATTTAGATTTGCCTCGAACTGCCGGGTACCATTCCGCTGAGAAAAGGTTTAGGAAAATATCCTCAAAATGTTCATGATCACATACATAATGAGAGAGAACAAAAAGAAAAGTTTTATTAAACCAATAATTTTTTACTTGCTGGGGGTGCTTATAGTTTATATAAGAACATAAGAAAGTTTACAAACGAGAGGAGGCCATTCGGCCCATCTTGCTCGTTTGGTTGTTAGTAGCTTATTGATCCCAAAATCTCATCAAGCAGCTTCTTGAAGGATCCCAGGGTGTCAGCTTCAACAACATTACTGGGGAGTTGATTCCAGACCCTCACAATTCTCTGTGTAAAAAAGTGTCTCCTATTTTCTGTTCTGAATGCCTCTTTTTCTAAACTCCATTTGTGACCCCTGGTCCTTGTTTCTTTTTTCAGGCTGAAAAAGTCCCTTGGGTCGACACTGTCAATAGCTTTTAGAATTTTGAATGCTTGAATTAGGTCGCCACGTAGTCTTCTTTGTTCAAGACTGAACAGATTTAGCCTGTCTGCATATGACATGCCTTTTAAGCCCGGAATAATTCTGGTCGCTCTTCTTTGCACTCTTTCTAGAGCAGCAATATCTTTTTTATAGCAAGGTGACCAGAACTGAACACAATATTCAAGATGAGGTCTTACTAGTGCATTGTACAGTTTTAACATTACTTCCCTTGATTTAAATTCAACACTTTTCACAATGTATCCGAGCATCTTGTTAGCCTTTTTTATAGCTTCCCCACATTGTCTAGATGAAGACATTTCTGAGTCAACAAAAACTCCTAGGTCTTTTTCATAGATTCCTTCTCCAATTTCAATATCTCCCTTATGATATTTATAATGTACATTTTTATTTCCTGCGTGCAGTACCTTACACTTTTCTCTATTAAATGTCATTTGCCATGTGTCTGCCCAGTTCTGAATCTTGTCTAGATCATTTTGAATGACCTTTGCTGCTGCAACAGTGTTTGCCACTCCTCCTACTTTTGTGTCGTCTGCAAATTTAACAAGTTTGCTTACTATACCAGAATCTAAATCATTAATGTAGATTAGGAATAGCAGAGGACCTAATACTGATCCCTGTGGTACACCGCTGGTTACCACACTCCATTCTGAGGTTTTTCCTCTAATCAGTACTTTCTGTTTTCTACATGTTAACCACTCCCTAATCCATGTACATGCGTTTCCTTGAATCCCTACTGCGTTCAGTTTGAGAATTAATCTTTTGTGCGGGACTTTGTCAAAAGCTTTCTGGAAATCTAAATAAACCATGTCATATGCTTTGCAATTATCCATTATCGATGTTGCATCCTCAAAAAAATCAAGCAAGTTAGTTAGGCACGATCTCCCTTTCCTAAAACCATGTTGACTGTCTCCCAGTACCCTGTTACCATATAGGTAATTTTCCATTTTGGATCTTATTATAGTTTCCATAAGTTTGCATATAATAGAAGTCAGGCTTACTGGTCTGTAGTTACCTGGTTCAGTTTTGTTTCCCTTTTTGTGGATCGGTATTACGTTTGCAATTTTCCAGTCTGTCGGTACCACCCCTGTGTCAAGAGACTGCTGCATGATCTTGGTTAGCGGTTTGTAAATTACTTCTTTCATTTCTTTGAGTACTACTGGGAGGATCTCATCCGGCCCAGGGGATTTGTTTATTTTAAGAGCTCCTAGTCCCTTTAACACTTCTGCCTCAGTTATGCTAAAGTTATTTAAAACTGGATAGGAACTGGATGACATGTGGGGCATGTTGTCAGTATCTTCCTTTGTAAAAACTTGTGAAAAGTAATCATTTAACATATTTGCTATTTTTTTTTCTTCCTCTACGATTTTGCCATTTGTATCTCTTAAACATTTAATCTCCTCTTTGAATGTTCTCTTGCTGTTGTAATATTGGAAAAACATTTTGGAATTGGTTTTAGCTCCCTTAGCAATGTTCATTTCTATTTCTCTCTTGGCCTTTCTAACTTCCTTTTTGACTTGCGTTTGCAGTTCTGTGTACTCTTTCTGCGTACTTTCTTTTTGGTCCTTTTTTAATGCTCTGTAAAGTGCCTTTTTTCGCTGAATATTTTTTTTTAATTGATCTATTAAACCATTTTGGCAATTTAGTTTTACATTTAGATTTGTCTACTTTAGGGATGTAATTGTTTTGCGCCTCTAGTACTACATTTTTGAAGAACAACCATCCTTCTTCTGTGGGTGTTTTCTCTATTTTACTCCAATCTACTTCTGTTAGTCTCTGTTTCATGCCTTCATAGTTTGCTTTTCTAAAATTGTAAACCTTAGCTTTAGTCTTTACTTTTGGGGATTTAAAAAACACTTCAAATGAGACCATGTTGTGGTCTGAGTTTGCCAGTGGTTCTCTGACCTCTGTTTTAGTTATTCTATCTTCGTTATTTGAAAAGACTAAATCAAGGCATGCCTCCCCTCTAGTGGGTGCCTTCACAAATTGTGTTAGGAAGCAGTCATTTGTCATTTCCACCATTTCTATTTCATCCTTCGTGCTACCCACCGGGTTTTCCCATTTTATTTGGGGGAAGTTGAAATCCCCCATTAGTATGGCTTCTCCTTTGCTACACACATTTCTAATGTCATTGTATAACAGATTATTGTGCTCACCGTCTGAATCTGGCGGTCTATAGCATGCTCCTATTATTATGCCTTTTGAATTTTTGTCTGTTATTCTGACCCATATTGATTCGGTTTTATTTTCTTTGTCCAGGTTTAACACCTGGGCTTCAAGACTGTTTCTTATGTATAGCGCTACCCCTCCTCCTCTTCTGTCCTGCCTGTCTTTCCTATACAGTGTATACCCACAAATATTATATTCGTCCCCATCACTCTCAGATAACCACGTTTCTGTAACACCTATCACATCATAGTTACCTGTTAGTGCAGTAGCTTCAAGTTCTAGAATTTTGTTTCTGATACTTCTAGCATTTAGATAAATACATTTAATGGTTGTCTTACCTGAGTTGTTGTTCTTGTTTTGATGCGGTCTCCCTTCTGTTTTTTTGTTGATTTCTCCCCCCTTCCTTTCTAGTTTAAATGCTTCCGAACCTGCTCGAGGATCTTTTCTCCGAGTAGACTAGTTCCCTTGTTATTTAAATGCAGTCCATCCCGTCTATACAGATAGTCCTCGTTGTAGAATGTGGTCCAATGATCAAGATAGGTGAAGCCTTCCCGTGTGCACCACGTCTTCAGCCATTCGTTTTGATTAATTATTTCCAGCTGTCCATATGGTCCTTTGCAAGGTGCGGGTAGTATACCAGAAAATACCACAGTTTTGGTTTTCTCTTTTAATTTCCTTCCTAGCTCTCTGAATTTGTTTTGCAGGGATTTTGGTCTGTCTCTTCCAATGTTGTTTGTACCGATGTGGACGACTACTACCGGGTCGTCTCCTGTTCGTTCTAGGAGCCTGTCCACGTTCTCAGTGATGTGCTTGACCGAGGCTCCCGGAAGGCAGCACACTGTTGTAGTAAGGGGGTCCAAACTGCGAACTGAACTTGCTGTGTTTCTCAATATGGAGTCCCCAACAATCATGACCTCCCTTCTTTTTGCTGTCTGGTCACCACTGTCAATAGGGTCCTGGATGTTGTTCCTTTCATTCTCTTGTTGTTGGTTCTGCTCATCACAATTCTGAAGTGACTCAAATCTGTTGGTTGTTTTGATTTCTGGTGGTTGTGTTTGACGAAGTTTCTTTTTTTCCCTGCTTCTGCCTACCTGAACCCAGCTGTTCTGACCTTCTATCTCCCTGGTGGCTTTCAGTCTGTTAGGGGTGATGCAGACTTCCATGAATTGTGGGTGTGCCAGTTCCTCAAGATCCTGTTGCTGTCTCACTTCTTCCAGCTCCATTTCTAGCATACCTACTAGTTTATGCAAATCCTGGATCGTGCGGCACTTTACGCACACTTGGTTTAGCTCCGCTGGGTTTTCTCGGATTTCCCACATCAAGCAGGTGTCACAGATTACTGGCTTGAAGACCATGTTGAGGTTTTTTTTTTTTTTTGAAGTTTAGTTTCTTCTGCAGCTGTCAACCTGCTTTCAAACTGCTTCGAAACTGCTCTGTACTTTTCCACGCCTGTACTTGTCCCACTCGCTGTCGCTTCCACTCGCTGTCGCTGGGAAGACTGCCTCGTTTAACTGCGTTGTTCTGCTGTGCTGTTGGCTCCTCCCCTCGCCCGTGTCTCAAAACGGCGCTGAATTTGAATCAGCTGCTCCGAGTTTCAGCTTGTTTGTTATCAGAAAAACACACGCGGCTGTTTGACTTTGAGCTGCTGCTGTGTTTCCCCAATGTCCTCTCTTTTCTGATTAAAGCAATTCAAGATGCAATTTCTCCTTTCTGCTTCGAAACTGCTCTGTACTTTTCCACGCCTGTACTTCTCCCACTCGCTGTCGCTGGGAAGACTCTGGACAGTGCAAGGTTGGTTTATTCTCTCGCAGACAAAAGCCGTACGTCAGCTGGAGACACTTCAAAGGGTGCGTCAGAAGGACTGAGGCACCCCCCGAATCGCAGTTTGACAAAGCAAACTGGTCGTAGCTGTTGGTCGTACTTTCAGCCAGTCTGCGTTATTGCCTTTGTCGATTTGTGACTAGGGTTGACAACAGGCTCCGCAATCCCGCGACACTTTGGACGGGATTTTAAAATTGCCCGTCTCATGAATGAGGCAAATGCGTAAATTGGCTCATATATATTTTTATGAGCAGCAAACAAGTAAAATTGATCAGCTGTTCTCCATACTGCCTCCGATCAGACGTATTGAACAGCTGAACAACGTTAGTGATTTGATGGGAATGTAATTGCATACAGAAAATAAATAGCGATGTTAACTTATTATTGAATAAAATACATAAAAATAATAACAATAATACAAATAAAAATATTATTATTATTATTATTATTATTATTATTATTATTATTATTATTATTATTATTATTATTTTATGTCATAATACAGTGGTTGCTGCGCGACCGGAACTATGTAAGCACCAATATTCATTTTTTTTTTTTTTTTTTTTTTTTTAGCAAAGGCATTGAACTGATTCGGTATAAGCCGGAACGGCCTTGCAACGGTCAAATCTCGGGACCATAATAAGGATGTGTGATGTGAATGATATACTCTGTCTTCTATATGTCTTGTAATACAGAACATTTAATTAATTTTTTTTTTTTTTTTTTTTTTTTTTTTTTTTTTTTTACAAATGCACTAATTTTAAAATAATAATAAATAAATAACTAAAAAAAAAAAAAAGTAAATCCTCTATTTCCAGATTGGTGGCTGATACATGAATCCCCCATGTAATTTGGAGAATGTTTTCAGGATTGATGAGTGTGTATGAACAAGGACTGTGTTACAGGGCAGAACCAATTCCCACGCACGCAACAAGGGAGCATCTTGATCACTGTGCAAAAAAGCTGGTCTCGTTTACAAGAGCTGTTATCTGCTGACCTCATTTTACCTTCAGGGGTCAGAGCCTGGTTCTTTTCTACATTTTGACCACCTTGTAGCGTGGTTACTTCATGGGATTTTTCAACATGTATTGTTTCAATTTGAGCCATTTACCACCTTTTCTAAGACAGTTTTAGAAGTTAGCAGTGCTCTAACAGGCTAAATTGTGACTTATCACGGGAGCCGTTGGTGAGTATACAGTAGTATGCATTCTGGTTTCAGGTTCATTGTAACACTAACAGACACCTTGGGCTTGTTAATGCTCGTCAGTGCACAGCAAAGGAACTGGTAAAAACTGTATATTAAAGATTATATAACCCCCCCCCCCCCCCCCCCCCCCCACACCCACACACACACACACACCACACACACACACACACACACTTTCATTTCAGAACTTCACATATAGACTGATTGTGCTGAGCCCATAACACTGTCAAACCTGTTAAAATCCTGCTTTTGTTGTTCTTATAATGAAGTGCTATTACGTTTAGTTTATTATAGTGTTATTGTTTTATAAGGTGATTGTAGGAAACACACTTTCATTGAAGAGCAAGAAACTTTGCTGACCACCTTCCTTGTTTTTTTTTTTTTTTCAGTCTTCATTGGCTATGCGATTTGCACAAGAGTCTTTTGGAAAACAGTACAAACAAACAATAGGGCTGGATTTTTTTCTGAAAAGAATATCTTTGCCAGGTAAGAAACCTTTGAGTGAAGTCCATTTTATTTTAAAATCTTTCAGGCAAATTATTCAAATGTTTGACTTTAATGTTTATTATTTTTACATGCAGTTACTGTCAATTTTACAGTTTAGTATTGTACAATTTTAAAGCTTGCTTACGGCGGTCCCCCACCCCCCCAAAAAAATACTGTACATAAATTACCCAATTTGTATTGATTTCTGCCTGCTCAAACAAAGTTGTATGTATGTTTTATGAAAATGTTTTGTTGTTTTGTATAATTTTTTATAATTGTATGTTTTGTTCAGTGTATAATTTTCAGAATCAAGATTTTACTTGCAGTAATTATAGACATTTTACAGCTCTGAAAAATATACTGCTTCTGTGTTAGTTTTCTTATGATTAAACAGTACAGTATATTTCCATTTGAATCTGTGAGGTGTAGCTTTTCTAAGTTTATTTGACCTGCAAATAAATAAAACCAATACCTTTAAGACAGGAGGTTATGGAAGCTTGACTTAATAAATTACGTGAATCAGACACAGCAGTACTTTTAATTAACAGACCATTTTAAGTTCTGTTTTCCAACTGTTTAAGTCAGAGTTAATAGTCTTTTAGATCAAAGGGAAAATAAAGCAAGCTATCATGTTTTGAAGCAAGTGCAAAGGCACATTTTCTGAAGGAAAAAAAACAACAGTAAAATCAGCAGTACAACTGTTTTTTTTATTGGTATTATTATTATTATTATTATTATTATTATTTAGCAGACACCTTTATCCAGGGCGACTTACAGAGACTAGTATATGTGAACTATGCATCAGTTGCAGAGTCACTTACAACAATGTCTTACTCTAAAGACAGAGCACAAGGAGGTTAAGTGACTTGCTCAGGGTCACACAGTCAGTCAATGAGTGAGCTGGGATTTGAACCGGGGACCGCAAGAAGAAGAAGAAGAAGAAGAAGAAGAAGAAGAAGAAGAAGAAGAAGAAGAAGAAGAAGAAGAAGAAGAAGAAGAAGAAGAAACTTTATTTTATATATTGCCATTCATGTATAAACATCACAAAGCACTGTACAGTTCAATAAAAAAGACATGACATTATAATTTACATATTTCAATATTAGGAAAAAACTACTATATAAAAGTGATTAATTGATTTAAAAATATCCAAAACCTCAGTCCTTGATTAACCCAGGAAGACCATTCCACAGTCTTGGTGCAAACTGAAGAATTTAGCCCTGTTTTTGGAATAATTAAAAGACTGTTGACCGAAATTCCACGAAGGAATATAGTTGTGTACTAAATATTTTATATAGCATGGAGCCAGTCCTTTTAGGCTTTATCAACAGAATTTTAAAATCAGTCCCAGATTTGACAGGTAGCCAATGCAAGGATGCCAAAACCAGAAGTTATATGTATGCAGGATTTAGATTTTATTTAAACCCGAGCAGCCGAATTCTGCACATACTGCAGCCTGTTGAGAACCCTCTGAGAGACACCAGTAAGCAGAACGTTGCAGTAATCAAGTCTAGAAAAGACAAAGGCATGTACTAACTTCTCGGCATCAGACAAAAACAGAATAGAAAGTAGGTGAAAAAATGATACCCTGGTAATGTTCCGTACATGTGACTCGAAAGGCTAGACTAGGGTAACAAATAATACCAAGATTTCTCATTTCGGAGCTAGACCAAATCTCAATATTGTAACCAATCAGAGAAGAGTATTTTTACTTTGACATTTGAATGTAACATTTGAGTTTATATTGAAAGTACAATTCCTTTTTTTGTTTGCTTTGTTTATTAATGACTAATACTGTACTTGGCTTCCTGTTCACTGCATAACCAAGGTGTTCTATAATATTTATTGGTAAATAATGGGTCCTATGACTGGTTAAATTTTGCAATTTGATGAATAATGTCTCAGTAATCTATCAATGTTACTTTGAAACACTGCATTATAAAACATTTTGGATGTATCTTGTTTAGGAAAAGTGTGTGGTACAGATTAACCATTAAAACCATCAAAGTTATCAAGATGCAAATACATCTCTAGTTATTAAGGGCAAGAACCTTTAAAGAGTAAGTAGCGGGGTTATGTAAAATATAGCTTTATATGTTCCCACATGTTGCTATAACTGTTTAAATAATGTGCTTGTGTTTTTTCTTTTCATTTTTAACATCCTGACAAACTTTTTACACTTAGCCTATAACTTTTAAAGTCTGTTTCAAAGCTCTTTTCAAAATTACTGCTCTAGTGCACTGGGGTTTGAGATCTGTCCTCTAAATCACTGCAGGAAGAGCGGTTAAAAAAAAAAAAAATATATATATATATATATATATATATATATATATATATATATATATATATATATATATATATATATATAACAAGTGCTCTGGCTTTTCTGTTCCGTACCACATCATGGATCGTCATTGCTGATATCTGTTTGACAACGTGGGCAATAATCCTTACGCTGTCAGTGCACTAGAACAGACATTTTGAAAAAAGCTTTGATATAGGCGAATAAGTTATAAGTGTAAAAAGTTGTCAGGATGTTAACAATCAAAAGAAAAAGTACAGGTACATTATTTAAACAGTTTCAGCAAACTCGTGGGGATGTGAAACACTCTTTTTAAATTACTCTTTAAAAAAAAAAATGGAACCCCACTACTTACTCCTTAAAAAATACTAACTCTTCAATGTCTAAATTAGAACACAAAAAACAAAAAAAAAAAAAAAAAAAAAAAAAAAAACAAAAAAAAAAAAAAAAAAAAAAAAAAAATGTTATAAGTGTAAAAAGTTAAACAGTTTAACAATCAAAAGAAAAATTACAGGTACATTTTTTTAAACAGTTGATAGCAACATGTGAAACACTCTCTTTTTGGAACCCCACTACTTACTCTTTAACTCTTATTTGAACTTCATACAGATGTTTCTCAGTTAAAAAATACTGCAGGTTCACTTTAAATTAGAACCTCCTATATATGCTTTCATATCTACAGTATATGGAGACAGAACACTTTACAGAAATTGTAGATCCTTTGATTACACAATGTTAAATAAAAGATCTAAATTGTGTTCATGTATTTATTTTTATTTTTATTCATGTTTCAATCCTAAAATTCTAGGCGATGCAAAACTTTTGGCCATAGCTGTAGTGTATTATTATTTTCCTTTTTTCATTCTTAGGTAAATTTTTTAGCAGGATCATATTCACTAGATGTCCAGATGTCTTTAGTTATTGTAACAGAGAGACATCAGCATCTGAATTAATTTTTTCAGCTAACTCTGTAACTTTACTTCTATCAAAGAATGATACATGTAAAGATATATATATATATATATATATATATATATATATATATATATATATATATAAAATGTTTTGAATCATTCTTTGATAGAAGTTACTGCATGAGTATATATCACACCCTGAAGAAAAATAACTAACTCTATTACAGATTACTTTACTACAGATGCATTTTTTATATTAAATGCAGCTTGCTGTGTTGTATAGTCTAGATGCAACCACTGTGAAGATTTTCCTTCCTTAAAAATTGTAAGTGAGTCAGCAGGGTCTGCTGGTTTGAGTTCACGTTCAGTCAGGCAGTCTACTCATGCAGTTTCTTAAGATCTACTGTAAAATACTCCTAGGAGCCTTTTGGTTACTGTCCAGTAAAAAGCTTTCCTGTGAGGATTTTTTTTTTTTACTTACTAGCACAAAAAGTGGCCAAGCCAGTGTTTTCAGTACCATCTTAGCTGCACAGCACTTAAAGCAAGATTGCCTGATTAGCCAAATATACTATACAGTCACTGTTGTACCACAGTGGTGGTTGAATATCAGACCAAGATAAACTGCTTACTGTGTAGTCCTTTTTTTTTTTTAATGAAGAAAATATTTTTCTTTCTTTCTTACTGGACAAAATCTTTTAAGGTCTTTTAAGGACCTTCTTTTCAATATAGTAAAAACACCATGTCAAGGTTACGGTATGCTGAAGAAACTTTTGTGAAATATTATTCAAGTAGAAAATGGAATTTCATTTCTTAAACATGACTGCTAAGCAGCCGTTCTCTCATTTTTACTAAAATGACTAAGTGCTACTTTACGTTAAGGGCCTTTTTGACACTGTAGATGCGAACTCATTGGCTTGTATGGTCTTGATTGACTACTTTTGTATGTTGTGTAATAAAAGCTAAATAGTTGTGTTTCATATTGTATTAGTAACCAGAAGTTCTTTTTACAGGAAATGCAAATGTCGCACTACAAGTGTGGGATATTGGAGGCCAGACATTAGGAGGAAAGATGCTGGATAAATACATTTATGGAGCTCAGGTACTGTAAACACAGTAATTTGGCATGGCTTTAGAATAAAAAGTTGAGAAAAACTGATGTTGCACAAAAAGTATGTTTGTAAAAAAACGCCTCTTTTCCACTGTAAAACTGAGCCTTGCCAGGGCTGTACCGAACCTTCACGGTGCTGTAAGGAGAGCCTGGGTGTTTTTTTCACTGTACAACTGAGTGTGTGAGTTAAGGGTACTGTATCCACATTTTTTATCCATTTACTTTAAATTGTCAGATATTCGGGCATAACCTTTCTCATTTCTGATGCACAACTCCAGAGCTTTCTGAACATTACTATCTAACTATAGAGAAACTAGACCCTGCACTTCCTCAGAGTCCCAAGGCTGTACTTTTCACTCATCACACTCGCTGCTTGCCTTTGTCCTTCTGGATTGGACTGACTGATGCAACGTAATGACGAAAATCCTTAACTCCGCCCCTGGCTCAGCTTGGCTCCGAGCTAGATTCAGATGTCTTGTGAGGCCGGAGTTTCGCGGCTTGGTTCTCACTCGGCTCAACAAATAGCCAGTGGAGAACCACCCATACCCGCACAATACCAAGCCCTCACGGGTCAGATGTGCCAATGGAAAAGGGATATGCTCAAGTTTTCTGAAAATTCTAATTAGAAAAGTGATATTTTCTTTAAATAGATAGGTATAACAAAGAAATTAAAAGGAAAATATAAGAACAGTCTGGAGAAGTTTGTGTAAATTGACAAATAATAATGTCACTGAATTTTTATTAAAAACCCTCTTGAATCAGAGGTAGTAATTTGGATTTAAAATAGAGCAACAACTTTGACAATCTAATTATAACCTTATGAAAAGTAGCTCTGATCTGCAATTATTTCTGACTCCTACATATGTCAGTTTTAACTGGGTTATCTACAGCAGTCATAATGTGGATTTGATGTTGCTCTGTTCCTGTTTGTTATCCTTTTATTAAGCATGACATCACACTGGTGCTGCAGTGGGGCTCTTTGATGAATGATAGAATCCATCTTCGGTGATTGGATTTAATGAAGGAGAAGTGAGAAAGTAATCCTAAGGTCACTGTTCCTTATCCCACTTTAGGGTGTGCTTCTGGTATATGACATCACAAACTATCAGAGCTTTGAGAATCTTGAAGACTGGCACTGCATGGTAAAGAAGGTTAACGAAGAATCTGAAACTCAGCCTGTAATTTCCTTGGTGGGAAATAAAAGCAATCAAAATGAATTATATTTATATATATATATAAGTAATCTTCTCTTATATATATATATATATATATATATATATATATATATATATATATATATATATATATATATATATATATATATATATATATATAAATATTATATATATATATATATATATATATATATATATATATATTATATATATATATATATATATATATATATATCTATATATATATATATATATATTATATTTGACACATACTTTCAGGTAATATTTACTTTTCAAGCTTGAAATGGACAAATTAAACTGAAACTGAATATACACTTTTATATTGTGGACCTACAGGGGGAAAAAAAAAACATTTCTGATTGTGATCTACACATAACACTTACCTTTTAACATCTAATAAAAAAAGAGATGTTTTATTTTAAATGAATTGAGCCTGTGGTGTATTTGTTCGGTTTTTAACCCCCACCTCATATAGGATGCTCAGTGCTATCAGTGCATTTATATTTTTCATAATCTGATTCATAAGCAGACTACTCATGTGTCAAACCAACATTCTCCCTGGATTTATTGTAAATAGAAATTAACCCAAGTTGCATGGGAGCTACACACGTCTTGATTTATGGTCATGGATCATGGAGTCTGGGGCATTGGTTATCTGTAGCTGTATAGTGGGGTAGGAATTATCTGGTGTTCATTTGAACACCAGTGTTCATTTGATGGATGAATGATTTCTACTTGTAGAGATATTAACCAGATCCATTTGCAAATAGAGACTAATAACTCTGATTTTTAAACATTCTTCATGATAAATGGGGAGGCAAGGAGAAGAGTGCATCAGCTCTAATTAAAAATGTTGACTGTATGTTCTTTTGGCCACGATTGATTGTTACAGAAGTGGTATCTCTACACAGGAAACTCTTTTCCGTTACTTTGCGAAGTTGAAAGGTTATGTTGTAATGTACGTATTAATTTGTGCCCCCTGCTCCTGAAAGTGATGCATTAACTTTGCAATTTACAGTGAACTCTTGTTGATTTCGAACAGCAATCTCTACAGAATTGTTTATAAACTTTGTGCTCCTGAACATAGTCTGTTCCTCCAAGGATAGAAACCTGAGAAACATTTGTGTGTTTTACTCCTACATAAAAAATACCACACAAATTGCTCTACAAGGAGCAATCAATTATGATCTGAAACATTTTAAATCCTTGAACCTTCATACAGACTTATTTTTCAGTGGCCATGAAAAGGAGTTAGTCTAGATATCTTAAGGGAATAGCAGACACAGACGTTAGTATTTTAGTTGCCTTCAGAGTAGTTATAAACTTGTAACTTAATGTAAAATACTTTGGGGGTACTTTTTTCAGTTTATTGCCCTCTTAAAAGAAAAAAAAAATGTGGTAGGCCTAATTAATAGCTGTAAGTTACAATGCGCAATGTGCAATATTGGAGGGTCTTTAAAAATATAAATTCAAGCCTCTTCGTCCCCAGGAAATAAAGAATCTGCTTGTGCAGTCCCTTATTGTATGTATTTTTTTTTTGTTTAAAATAGCTAGCTATCCATATATATATATATATATATATTATATATATATATATATAATATATATGCATGTAAAACTTCAAATAGTATATATATATATATTAATCACCGGTCTCCAATACTCACTGGGTCTCTAAGTGCCGGGGCTGCTGGGAATTATAGTAAATAGACGCCTGGTCTCTCTTAAACGCCGGGTTTTGAATAATAATACAATGCGCATCATACCAAATGTTCCAGCCAGTACACACAAACGGCTGTACAGCGAGCTTACCAATTTGTTTTTCAAAAGCGATGAAGAGACCCTGAGGCTCAGGGTGAATGATAAGAAAACTGAATTTAATTTATTTTAAAATATACATGTAATGCATACAGTTGTATGGCGTTATTCATTTTAAAACCAGTTGTGAAGCTTTTTTGAGCGTGCTGAAAGTAAAATACAAACCTTGTTTTCTGATATTAACAGGGTTGCCTTTTAGGTTATTTGGAAGTGTTTTTTTTTTTTTTTTTATTAACAATATTTCGTGCATTTGAGTTTTGCAATGAATGTTCATATTTTGCTCCTTTTCCAGTTGTTATTTATCAATGCACAATTTATAGAAACAAATTATTCACTTTTGCTTAGATTTTATGATAAAACTGGTACTTATATTGATTTTATTGTTAATCTTTAAACAGTTCTTGAGTGTGCTGTGGGCCAACATATCAATACAATATTAATACAATATTTACAATACAATACAATATTTCATGCGGTTGCTGGTTAATTTCATCGATTGTCCATGCTTACCAATGTATACGTTGTGAGGGTGAACAATAAATATAATATGTGTTAATAAAGATGATGCTACTTATTGCTTTCATTAATTTTAAAAACATGTTTTGTTTTATTGTGCTGCAAGCCTACCTTAACATACGCTTGTGTTCCGATATTTACGGGGCTGTCTTTATTGGGTTTTACTGGTTTTATTATTACAATACAAACTGTTATTACCCACTGTGACAAAGTGCCCGCCCCTGTGTATATTTTCTGTTATATGTTGCGTGTTGTCTGTTAATGTTGGTGTATAGTCATTGGTACATGGGATATAAACGGGTCTGTGTAACACGAGTGTTTAAAATGTATATTTGTATTTAGGCACTAGGATTGCACAGCACTTCACGTGCAAGTAAAAAGTAGTAATATGTGAGCACGGGGAATTGCACTTTATTAATTCATGTGCAGTTGTACCGAGACTCCAATTGAATGATTGATTAGCAGTCGAGTCTTAGTACAGCTGCATAAAAGCAGCATGTTTTCACCCACTCGTGGTTGGGTGTTCGGTGAGTGGAGAACAGGATAGGAGAAGGAGGTAAAGAGAATAATAAGAATAAGAATCATCGTAAAATGTCTGCTCACCGTGTTTTGTTTAGTCTGTTTTTGTTTGTCTGTTTATTTTGGCGAATGTGCCGTGTCTGTGTTTCTGTTTGTTACCACTGTTTATTTTCTGTGTCTGTTCATTCATTAAATGCTGAGCAAGACCATTCGCTCAGCTCCACCAAACTCCACCTCTCTTTTTGTTTATTATTTCCTGGCTCTGGTCTGACTCCACCCACTCTGGCCATCGTTGTGACACATGGTGTCAAAGTGGGATAACAGCGCCTCCAAGCGTCAGACCAGAGCAGGAACTGCAATTTGTTGTTTAAAATAAAATTAAAAACAAAAAAACAAAAAACAACAACAAAAAAAAAAATAAAAAAAATTATTATTTACCTTTCTTACCGTCTTCATCGGTCGGTAGGTTGTGGTCGGCACACCTTGTCGTCGGGCCCACAATGCAGCCCGACGCGACTTACTGACCCGCTCGCAGCTGGGCATCCTGACCAACTGCCGGGACCACCTGGGGGAGCTGTCGATGGGGTTGCCAAGGGGTTGATGCCAACTCCGATGCACCGGCACTACGGGGCAGGTCTGCACTCCCTCTCAAGAGAGGAGGGAGTCAGGGGTCGCCTCAGTGGTAGTCTGGGGAACCTCCTAAAATTAGGAGGATTTTATAAAGAACCTCGCAGCAGAGTTATGCCCTGGCTGTGGGGCTTATGGGCACACATTAGCCATATGCCCTACGCAGTATGGAGAGGAGGAACTGGACCAGGAGTGGCAGGTGAGGAGGCAGAGAAGGGGAAGGGGAAAGGGGAAGAGGAAGGCAGAACGTCCACCACCCAAGTCTCCACCAGCAGCAGAAGAATGCCTGCTGGTTTTGCCTCCAGAGCCAAAGGGAGAGCCCCACCAGTCCCCTGAAACAAGGGTAGAATACACGCCGCTCCCACCTCCGCCGCCAGGAGACTACATGCCACTCCCACCTCCACCAGCAGAGGGTGAATGCCTGCTGGGTCCCTGTCCACCAGCAGAGAGTGAATGCCTGCTGGGTCCTTGTCCACCAGCAGAGGATGAATACCTGTTGGTATCACTTCCCCCACCAGCAGAAGATGAATACCTGTTGGTATCACTTCCCCCACCAGCAGAGGATGAATGCCTGCTGGTATCACTTCCCCCACCAGCAGAGGATGAATTCCTGCTGGTATCACTTCCCCCGCCAGCAGAGGATGAATGCCTGCTGGTATCACTTCCCCCACCATCACGAGGAGAGGAGCAGAAGGTAGAGGCAGCTCCATCAGAAGGACCAGGACTGGATGCTGGCGGTCCTCAGCAGCCCTTGCACCACCCGGCCGCAGTGGCCGAAAAGAGGGCCAACACTCGCACCCCAGCTTGTCCTGACTCCCTGCCTTGCTTCGCCCAAGGATCTCTGCCTCACTTCGCCCAAGGATGCCTGCCACGCTTCGCCCAAGGATGCCTGCCGCGCTTCGCCCTAGGATGCCTGCATCGCATGGGGTTGCTCGCGGCTCTGCATCGCCTGGGGTTGCTCGCGGCTCTGCATCGCCTGGGGTTGCTCGCGGCTCTGCATCGCCTGGGGTTGCTCGCGGCTCTGCATCGCCTGGGGTTGCTCGCGGCTCTGCATCGCCTGGGGTTGCCCGCGGCTCTGCATCGCCTGGGGTTGCCCGCGGCTCTGCATCGCCTGGGGTTGCCCGCCGCTCAGCATCGCCTGGGGTCGCTGGAACTGCTTCGACTGGGGTTGCCAGCTGCTCCGCATCGCCTGGGGTTGCCAGCCGCTCTGCATCGCCTGGGGCTGCCTGTTGCTCCGCATCACAGCAGGAAGTACGGTGGCCGGCACCCCACCAAGGGGAGCTGCCGGCCACGAAGAAGGGGGAGGAGGTCTGGAGACCACCAACCCCTGCAGCAGTTTCGCTGCCGGAGATCGGGGAGGAGGTCTGGAGACCTGCTCCCACTGCAGCAGTTTTGCTGCCGGAGATCGTGGGGAAAGTCAGGAGACCTGCTTCCACTGCAGCAGTTTCGCTGCCAGAAGTGCTGTGGTCGGAGCCCCACCAAGGGGAGCTGCCGGCTCTGAAGAAGGGGGGAGTTCAGGAGACCACCCCCCAAGCAGCTTTCCGCTGCCAGGACTACCCTGGCAGGAGTATGCCACCCTGCTGTCAGCATTGCTGCTGACAGCCTTACCTCCTGTGGGCCCCTTGAAGCCTCCTCCATGACTTTGTACTGGACTTTGGGGCTTTTAAGGGGGGAGGTGGCCATTGAGGCCATGTGTGCTTTGCACAAGGGGGGGGGGGGGGGGGTGGGTATATGTGACAAAGTTCCCGCCCCTGTGTATATTTTCTGTTATATGTTGCGTGTGTTGTTTAATGTTGGTGTATAGTCATTGGTACACAGGATATAAACGGGTCTGTGTAACACGAGTGTTTAAAATGTATATTTGTATTTAGGCACGAGGATTGCACAGCACTTCAAGTGCAAGTAAAAAGTAATAATATGTGAGCACAGGGAATTGCACTTTATTAATTCATGTGCAGTTGTACCGAGACTCCAATTGAATGATTGATTAGCAGTCGAGTCTTGGTACAGCTGCATAAAAGCAGCATGTTTTCACCCACTCGTGGTTGGGTGTTCGGTGAGTGGAGAACAGGATAGGAGAAGGAGGTAAAGAGAATAATAAGAATAAGAATCATCGTAAAATGTCTGCTCACCGTGTTTTGTTTAGTCTGTTTTTGTTTGTCTGTTTATTTTGGCGAATGTGCCGTGTCTGTGTTTCTGTTTGTTACCACCGTTTATTTTCTGTGTCTGTTCATTCATTAAATGCTGAGCAAGACCATTCGCTCAGCTCCACCAAACTCCACCTCTCTTTTTGTTTATTATTTCCTGGCTCTGGTCTGACTCCACACACTCCGGCCGTCATTGTGACACCCACTTACACAGCCTTTTAATGACGTTGCTGGAATGTTGTAATTTACTTATGTCGTTTCTATAACGTTGTGTGCAGGCAGTTTTTTCATGATTGCATCTGAAGTATTTGCAGATGTTAGTGATCTTCCATAATAAATAAATTAATTAATTAATTAATAATAAATGCCAGTCTCCAATAGTCGCCAGGGCTACTGGCAAACAGTGTAAACAGTTTTACATACAGTTAGGTCGATAGATAGATAGATACGGATGAAGGCTATGTTTGCATCCAGAGCCATTCTAAAAAAAGGCATAATACCACAGTAGTGACATCAAAAAGTGATAATTCCTCTAGAGCAAAATATACTTTAACTTTGACTGACTCGACTCCTCGAGACCATCACTTTCAATTCAAACACAATTTCAGTAACTCGACAACACTCACAGTACAGAAATGTTCATTAATCATCAACAAAATGAGAGTACTTAAATGAAAAAAAAATTAAAGCTGGTATATTTGTATCTCAGAGAAAATGGAGAGGAACAGGAAATTAAAACAAGGTAAAGGCAATCATCCAAATAAAGCTGAAGCACTAACGGATAATGACATAGAACATCTTTACAGCACTGAAGCATTACGTTTAAAAAATCCCAACTGTACTGCTGAACCTCGTCTTCTTTACTATTTGCATCACAAAGGTATCCATGTATTATATAAAAAAGAGTATTTTCAGTGAGTTACAGGAAAACAATTCCATCTCAGGTTTATTATATATATATATATATATATATATATATATATATATATATATATATATATATATATATATATATATATATATATTTAGCTCAAAGAGCCTGCTGCCCAACGTTTCGATATGTTGTACATATCTTTCTCAAGGGAGCCTGTGTTTGAATCAAAACATTGGAAGTATTTACAGAGTCCCACTGGCATAATTGTGTTCAGTCTATTTATCCATTTACTTTCTTTTATTCTTCTATATGTGGCATTATCTAATTTTAGCTGTTCTAATACTACAAACTTTACATAATTTATGACATGTCCTTGACTGGTGAAGTGCTGTACTATTGGCTCATTCATTTTTTTATTTCTAATTAATGAAAGGTGGTTCTGAATTCTTTTATATAAAGTTGTTCCAGTCTCTCCAACATATTTTATTTCATCACATTTTTCACAGGCTATTCCATAAACAACATTGTTATTTTTACAGTAGGTATTAGTTTTTAGTGGATATGTGGTGTTCTTATGTTTAATTATATTTCTACTTTTGTCCATGTATTTACAAACTTTACATGTACTAGTGCAAGTATTTGTAGAACCTATTCTGTCAATTATTCTTTTATGTTTACTGTGAACTAGAATATCACCTAAATTAGCTTCTCTTTTGAATGCTACAACTGGGGCCTTAAGAAACACTTTTTTCAATTTTTCTGAATTATGTAGAATATGCAAGTGTTTTTCCAAACTATCTTAGAAATATTGGGCAAAAGTTTAGAGTACGTCATTATTAATGGGTCTCTCTTGACCTTTTTATCTCTATTTTTATAGTCTAGTAGATATAATATGTAATGTTAATAAAATTACATTTTATGGTTTAAAGTATAAACTACATCATTTCTGTATAAGTGATTCAGCTATTTTGTATTGATTTTATTGTGTTTTATTTTAATACTGTCTTTATAGAAATTTAAAAAAAAGAAATGCATTTATTTGATTCAGTTTTACAAAGCTTAAGTGCAAATTATACAATGTGAAGCATAGGTGATACTTTTTGACATGCGTGATAACCTGCAAAGGGTTCTGGAGGGATACTTCACGATTTACATCTAAGGTTATGGTACAAATCCATTTCCTGTAACATTTAAATTTCGTGCTGGGCAATAATGGGGCACAGTCTATGCTACGCTGACCATTCCAGAACCTCCAGGCAGATTGTGCTGCCACACAGCAATACTGACGATCTCTTTTTTTGTTATTTAAACAGGTGTTTTTAGTTTTCTGCCCTTCCATGATTTTTTGCCATGAGGAGTTGCTTTAGCACAGAAACTGGATGCTGACAGCTGTGAGTGTTGGGATAGGTCTCTGCCAACTTTGCACACCTAGATTTGGCAATATTTGACCATTATTCTTTACAAAACTGTTCAAGCTCTGTCAAGTTCCTTGGGGAGCGTTGATGGACAGCAATCTTCAAGTCATGCCACAAATTTTCAATTGGATTTAGGTCGGGGCTTGGACTGGGCCACTCAAGGACATTTACCTTTGTGTTCCTTAGTCACTCCAGTGTAGCTTTGGCTGTGTGTTTTGAGTTGTTGTCATGCTGAAAGGTGAACTTCCGTCCCATTTTCAGCTTTCTTGCAGAGGGCAGCAGGTTTTTTGGGCGATGCGTTGTGTTGGGATTGCGCCAAACATAACGCTTTGCATTTAGGCCAAAAAGTTCTGTTTTAGTTTTGTCAGACCACAAAACTTTTTGCCACATGGCTACAGAATGTCCTGAGTGTTTTTTTGCATACTTCAAATGGGATTCAAGGTGGGCTTTCTTGAGTAGTGGCTTCCTTTGATACTTTGACCAGTCTTGGCCATAAAAGCCTGTAGCTCTTGCAAAGTTACCATTGGCCTCATGTGAATCACTACAATTTAACAGCAGTGGAGGCCACTTAACTTGGTGTGTGATTTTGAAGGCAACTGGTTACACCTGAGCTAATTTAGGATTGCTATTTCAAGTGAAGGTGGACCCTTATCCAACCAAGCTACACTGAACAAAAATATAAACGCTACACTGAACAAAAATATAAACGCAACATGTAAAGTGTTGGTCCCATATTTCGTGAGCTGAAATAAAAGATCCCAGAAATTTTCCATACGCACGAAAATCTTATTTCTCTCAAATTTTGTGTTACAAAATTTGTTTACATCCCTGTTAGTGAGCATTTTTCCTTTGCTAAGATCATCTATCCACCTGAAAGGTATGACATATCAAGAAGCTGATTAAACAGCATGATCATTACACAGGTGCACCTTGTGCTGGGGACAAAAAAAGGCCATTCTAAAATGTGCAGTTTTGTCACATAACACAATGCCGCAGATGTCTTAAGTTTTGAGGGGGTGTGCAATTGGCATGCTGACTGCAGGTTCATTTCTCTACCATAAGCCGCCTCCAACGTCGTTTTAGAGAATTTGACAGTATGTCCAACCGGCCTCACAACCGCAGACCACGTGTAACCACGCCAGCCCAGGACCTCCACATCCGGCTTCTTCACCTGCGGGATCGTCTGAGACCAGCCACTCGGACAGCTGATGAAACTGTGGGTTTGCACAACCGAAGAATTTCTGCATAAACTGTCAGAAACCGTCTCAGGGCCATATGATGTGATTCAGGCTATAGTAAAGTTATGAAATTAGACAGCCCGATCGGCGTAATGAACGTGGAATTTATCCTGTAAATTTGTTAAAGATCTGGAAGGCAAGGGAAGCTTTATTTATAACCCCAGGCAATGTAGTGATTTAGGCTGCCGTCCAGAGACCCCTAGCACTAAAATAATTTGGATGGGTCCAGATCAGCAACAGGAGCTGTGTAAGTTTATTAAGGAGTTCAGCGATGTTGTCTGACTTGCCCGGCAGAACTAACTTTGTTGAATATGACATTATCTCTCCACCAGGTGTCATAGTATGAGAGAGACCTTACCGGAACCCAGAAAGTCGACAAAGTGGTGTTCGCAAAGAGGTATGAGACATGCTCGAACTTGGGGTAATTGAGCCTTCCAAGAGTGAGTGGTGATTTCCAGTTGTCATAGTGACCAAGAAAGACAGCACCAATCGCTTCTGTGTGGACTTCCAGAAGATAAACCATATTGCCAAGTTCAGTGCGTACCCTATGCCTCGGGTTGACGAACTAGATAGACTAGATAGATAGGCGAAGTTTATCTCGACTCTGGACCTGACAAAGGGATACTGGCAGATCCCCTTAACCCGCAGTTATAGAGAGAGAAACACATTTTCAGCACCAGATGCATCGGATGGGTTTGGGTGAGGTCTTGTCCCAAAAGGTTGACGGAGTAGAGCACCCGATACTGTATATCAGCAAAAAGATGCTCCCCTGGGAGCGCAACTACTCTGTAGTCGAAAAGGAGTGTTGGCCATTAAATGGGCTACTCACTCCTTACGATACTCCCTGCTGGGACATTCGTTTGATCTTGTCACAGACCACGCCCCACTAAGTGGTTAAGCACAATGAAGGGTAGCAATGTCCAGATAACTCTGTGGTCTCTGGCATTGCAGCCCTTAATGTACCACCAAAATACAGATTATTTTTCCGGGAAGGGGGAGTAATGGGAAAGAGCGGTGGGATATTTGACAGAAATACAGTGATTCTTTGTTGTAAATCTCCCTCCCGACCTGTGAGGGCGCTAAGCAGTGAGAACAAAGTTCTTTGGACGGGTTGGTCTGACAGTTCTTTCCCAGGGTCGGGAAGTCGGCCAGTCTGGAAGAAGGCGAGACTCTGTTGCAAGAACGCATTGACCCGGAAGGGATACGATGTGGCAGCCGCAGATTGGAGAGGCGGTTGCACTCGTTTACCAAGGGGTCATGTGTGACAGCATAAAAGGGGACGGAGAATTGTAATTGGTTCCTTTATTTTGGTTGGTATTAAGTGAACCGGAAGGACTTATGTTGTGTTTAATCGTGAGTGTTTGTTTTGTTCTGTCTATTTGTTATGTGCTATCACTAGACAGCTAACATGTTCCGGAGCTGTAGGCCAGCACAAACCTGGAACAGCACTGCACTTGTTATCACAAATAACTGTATTTGCACCACTAGCACTAATTCACTTGTGTATGTGTTTTGTGTGGGTGTATAATAAAAACAGGACTATTTGCGGGGCAAACCAGGGATTATAAATGAAGTAATACATGCTCCTGTATTACTTACCTCCATTATTATTTACTCTTTGTTTTGCTGTCGGGCACTGGACATAAAAATGAATAAAATAAATTTTCACCTGGATTACAATTGTCTGCCTGTTCTTTAATCACCTGCACCTATGAACCACTTTGCCACAATCACACTTCCCTGTTTTGATATGAAGTGTGATGAAGAATTGCTTATACTTTCACTTTTCATATTTTTTTATATATATATATACACACACACACACACATGTTTGTAATCCTATACTGGTGGGGACTGCTCATTGACTCTCACTATATTTTTATTTACTATTTCTAACTCCAGTCAGACAAAACTCCACACAGGGTGAAAGTCGACAACAAACTTTTTCTTAAAAAGGTGTTTTACAAAGTGGGGACATCCCCACAATGCCGTTTTTTCAGGAGTTACTGTCTTTGTGGGGATATTTTCTCAAATTTTGTCCCCACATTGATAGCAATACCTACACATACACACAATATAAATGCAAAAATACCCTATTTTATGGTTACACTGTAATGAGTGCTTTTGTATTTTCCATTCTGACTGGGAAGAAATCTTAAACAGGCTACAGTTTATTTTTGTACACATGATACAAAACTGTAAATACATTAGTATAATTTAAGTAAGTGTTTTTAAAAAAAAAAAAAAAAAAAAAAAAATATATATATATATATATATATATATATATATATATATATATATATATATATATATATATATATATACTTCAGCTGCCAGTGAACTCTCCAACACTCTATAATAATAATAGTAATACATTTTGTTTATAAAGCGTCTTTCCAATCCCAAAGGTGCTTTATAAATAACATGTAGTCTTCTTCTTTTTCTTCTTCTTCACTGGCACTTGAAGTATATAAAAAAAACTTATAGGCAAGATTAGCCACAGCATGTATAAATACTGTATGGTCAATGCCTGTATATGTATGTTTGACAGTCTGCAGTTTTGAGTGAAGTTATCTTCACAAGATGGTGAACATGAGCTGCTATTTTGTGCAAAGTTATCTTTCCCAAATCCATGTGCAAGTCAGCAGTGTTGAAACAAAACTTTAAATAGAATATATATATATATATATATATATATATATATATATATATATATATATATATATATATATATATATATATATATATATATATATATAAATTAAATTAAAGTTGACATGGTATAGCTGCAGCCTTTCTCCTATTTCTTTACACTGTTATTTGTATTCTTTTTTCAGGTTTACAATGGTCTCTACTACATGGAACAACACATACCCTCTCTATGTTGGTCTCCTGGCAATCCATGTGTGACTCTTAACAAGGATTGCTTTTAAAAACATTAAAGTCACATGATGCATTTTGCCACCAACATTGTTCTCAGTGTTTACTTACTTGGCAAAGTAAAGCAGAATATTTAAAGAGCCTTGTAAATCTGCCATAAATCCTGTCTGTTCAGTGTAGACAGCACATTTTTTAATAAAGAGGTGCTAATAATCCCAGGTTAAAGCTGAATGCGCTTCTGTTTTTGGTTTAGTTGAAAAATGTTGTTTCTGGCTCTGCCCTTCATACTTAGGTCTTCTTATAACAAACTAAAGGGTTTTAATTGCACCTTTGGGGATAGTTAGGCTACAATAGACATATGGTGGACAAAAGCCGAGTCTAGTAAGTGAGGTACTATTATAAACAGGAGATGTATACGTCAGCAGTGTCTGAACTGCCCAGGGAGATAACCACAGCTCGTGTGTAGAATTGTCGTATACAGCATAGTTTTTTATTGCAAATTTTAAAAGCAGTTTTTCATATAAAATGTACCATATCCACTGTACAGTTGATATTTAAACCAACAGTACATTCTTGTTTATGTCAAATTAATTGCGAAAGCAGCAGGTTATATGCTGAAAGAGTATCTATTGTGTAGGATTTTTTTGTCTTACTTTTTAAATAAAAATTCAAACAATAAGTAATTCTAAAGGAGGCTTTACATGTTTGTCTTATATTTGATAACCAGCTTAGGCTGCATGTATTATTTTCCAAGCAGAGTTTAATTTGCCAAGACAGCAAAATATTAATATTAGGAACATTTTAAGCTCTGCCCCTTTGGGAACCTTTAGGTTACACAGACAGTGAAAAAACAGGATGTAGCATTGCAAGTTGTGAATAGATTATTGTAAAAATTCTAAATGTAAAGAATATTGGAAATGTGATCATTATCAGAGTAATCATGACAGAAAATACTGTGGCCCCCATTGTAGGAGCTCTGGGCTTCATTGACTTGAATACTTCATGTGGTTGATGTGCTTCACCAAAAGGTTAAGTATTAATGGAAAATGTTCACAGCCATGTTACTAAAGGAAAACATGTTCCTTGTAAGTTTTCTTTGATTTTGCATTTACAGTAACGTTGAATGTCTTCATTCATTAAGCCATCCATAAAGCAAATATTGTTGCACATGTAGCAGATAATACGTCTTTTTAAGACGGCTTGTGTGGTATGTCACAGATCATTAACTGCACATAACCACCTGACTTGTGGCTGTCTGGAAGCATCATTATGGTCAAATAGTCTTTTATTCCTCTATCACTACAGAACATTGATTTACAGGAATGTCCTTTCTTAGCCTCTGGGTATACATTGCATAAAAGGTGCTGTTAAACCTCATTAGCAGTTACCTTTAAAATATTGTTGAACTTCACTTTAAAGACCAGATATCAAATGGTAGCAACTGTAGTTCTGGGGAGAATCCGTATGATTACTGGTTGAAGTATGAGTTTACCATCGTTGATAAAACTATATCTATATTATATATAATATGAGGAATATATATATTATATATATATATATATATATATATATATATATATATATATATAGTTGTAGTCAAAAGTTAACATACCCCAATGGAAATTTTATAATTTCTTGAAATTTCTCAAACAAAAACTTCCAGGAAAAATCTTTTGTATCAAAAGTTTTGCATTTGTGGATAAGGAAAAAAGTTACAACAAATAGATGTCTACAATTATTTCAGCATGTTATTTATTTATTTATTTATTTATTGCAAAACTCCAAAAATGCTAATTCAAAAGTAGTCATACCCTGACAAGGAAAATGAAATTAATAGCTAGTTGAGGCACCTTTAGCAATAATAACCTCTTTTAAACAATTAGTTTATTTGTTTAATTCTTTTTTATTTATTTGATTCTTTAGTGATTTTTGATCATTCTTCAACGTACAATTGTTCCAGTTCATTCAAATTCTGAGGACTTCTCTTGTGCACAGCCTTCTTCAGCTCATACCAAAGATTCTCAATCAGATTTAGATTGGGAATTTAACTAGGCCATTCCAAAACCTTGATTTTTTATTCTTCTTTTAACCATTCTGAAGTAGATTTTGATATGTGTTTTGGATCCTTGTTGTGTTCGAATGTCCAATTGCGTTTTAAATCAAGTTTTGTATAGAGGGTTTCAGATGATTGGCCAATATCTTTTGGTATGCTATGGAATCCATTTTACCATGTATTGGAACTAAGTTTCCTGTGCCATGTGAGGAAAAATATCCCCATAGAAGGAAAAACCTTTGACCAGAACTGATATCCATCATTCAAATGTCATTTTGCAAACTAAGCGAATGTCCTTTTCCTAAGAGTGGCTTTTTCCTTGGCCTGCGACCATTGAGACCATCACCGTGCAATACTCGACCTATGGTTGAAATGGAAACCACAGTCCCACTTTTAGCCAGTTCACTTTGAAGGTCTTTGAATTGTTTTTCTTATATAAGTAGCAAACCTCAGATTATTAACAAATCACTTCTTTTGCCACACATACTTTTACAGCTTGTTTTCTGTATTCATAACTGTATTTTGAGTGAATATAAGACTGATCACGTAACGTGGTTCCAGAATGTAACTGACCGCAAGGTGGAATCAAATATAGTGCTATTTGATTCACTGGCTGCTCCGAAAAAGCAAGCTAAATGAAATGTTGAATTTCAGTAGCTGGCTGTGATGTAATGCTTTGTTGATGACCACTGAGGTGTAAGACCATGGGAAGAGTGTTCTTTTCAAATTATTTTATGTTTGAAAACAATAAAAAGAAACAAAATCTTGAATACCGTTTTCATTCCAGAACGTAATAAATTAATTACATTTCTTTTTTTGTGTACATGAAAAATTTCAAGTTTTTTTGTTTATTGTTCCTGTTCTGATTCCGTTTCAAATCACTGGTTTGGAACAAGAACCAGGAGGGACAACAGCCCTCCATGACCAGGATTGGACACTCTTGCGCTAGATGCTTTCAAAACAAGCCTATCTATCTATCGATCGATCGATCTATCTAGTGCCGAGAAAAAGTTTGTGAACCTCAATGATAATTATGGAAATTCCATAGTTTTACCATGATAGCCGCCTTGAATCAAAACCAGTCTTTTCTTATATATCCAATAGGGTTTATATTAACCAATTCCATGTCTTTTGAAACAAAGTGATGTATGAATTACACAAAGAGTAATTAAGATTCAGGGTATGTGAAAAAGTAAGTGAACCACTGGTTTTACAAGCTCAATTAAGGGGATAATTAAAATCAGGTGTTTTAAATAATTAGATAGATCTTCATGGGTGAGTTTGGGAGGCTCCACCCTATATAAAGATCAGAAAAGTTTGGTCTTCACCATACAGGTGTGTGGAAACATGTCATGCCACGATCAAAAGAAATCTCAGAGGACCTCAGAAAAACAGTTATTGATGCTTATCGGTCTAAAAGGGTTACAAAGCCATTTCTAAGGATCTGGGGCTCCACCAATCCACTGTCAGACAAATGGAGAAAGTTCAAGACTACAGTCACTTTACCCTAGTCCTAGTCAAAGTACGGACCTAAACTCCATTGAAATGTTGTGGCAGGACCTGAAGCGAGCTGTCCATGCAAGGAAGCCCTCAAATGTCACCAAGCTGAAGCAGTTCTGTAAGGAGGAATGGGCCAAAATTCCTCAAAACGATTTGAGAGACTTACCAACAGTTACAGGAAACGCTTAGTTGAAGTCATTGCTGCTCAAGGGGATGCCATCAGTTACTGAATCTAAATGTTCACATACTTTTTCACACATGGATATTGAATGTTGCATCATTTGTGGATAAATAAATGTTAAAGTATGTATGTCAGACTTCTAGTCGAGTCCAAGTCATCAGGGTCCAAGTCACTTGTCCTTGACAAACTCAAATCAGTTTTCAGTAAACTAGTGGTAGTAGTGGAGGAGCTGTTTACCTAACGGATGTTGTCTGATATCCCTCAGGAAACATGCACAAAAATACAAATACAGAAAAAAATATTTTGATTAATTTTTTTTCTAGCTAGATTATTCTATTTGCAGAGCCTTTTCAACGTGTCTGTCACTATCTTCTTTGCTTTTGGAATTGGAATTTGAATTGGAATACTGTTTGAATGTTCCTGAAGTTTGTAGATAAGCTTCAAGTTCAAGTTTGTGGACATGTTTTTCACTTTGATAGAAGCCGTGATCTGGACTATAGGGCTGGTGTAGTGTTAGAAAGTGGTATATTGTCAGAATGTGCTAAGAGTACCAAAACTTGACCAGTATAGTGTCAGAAAGGGGTATGCTGTCAGGTTGCAAGTGGGAAGCTGGCAGATTTTGGTACAGGTCCAATCAATTTGGATCTGATGGGTATTTTTCTATTGTCAAAAAGAGGCACATTTACCATTAATGATATTGTGGCAGAGCAAAGCTCTGCCCTTTAAATTGGCAGGGATGGGGTTAACTTCCCCTGCCTGCCTGGGTTTATTATGTTCAGGTGGCTGGGGTTGATTAGTTGATTAGGTTGATTAACGATCAATCAGCGCCCAGCCACCTGATATAAAAGGAGGCCTCTACTTCTCATTTGGAGAGGGAGCTGAGGAAGCAGGTTGGGTTTTTTTGGTTGTTTGGAGAGCTTGAATCCAGTGAAGGCATTGTCCAGCCTGGAGATTGTTATTTTTGTAAGTTTTGCTTTTTATCTTTTTTTGTGTTTAAATTGCTTTGTTTTGGCCCTTGTGCCCTTTCATTTTGTGTTTATTTATAATAAAATAGTTATTTTTTTGAACTGCAGTCTGTCTCTGGGCCTCTATCCACTCGCCAGCCTGCCACAGATATATATATATATATATATATATATATATATATATATATCTATATATATTATATATATATATATATTGCAAACTTAAACTGGAAACAGACAATTTCTCTAAAAAGAAAAAATAAATTAGTCCACCACAGTAAAAAATAAAAACAATGTACAAGACCCAATGTATTGTGTATGATAAATATTCACATATTATTTTCATAATGGTGGAGAAATATGATAAATTTGATTTAAAAAGATGTCAAATACTTCGTATTTCTTCAAGTTTCTCTGAAGCAGTTTAACTCTCCATGCTGCCAAAACCGTCTCCGCCCTTTAGACACTAAATGCCCCTCTCAGTGATATCACATGAAAAATGTAATCCCTCCCCTATCCAGTGATATATTTCAAGCCTGTTCTGTAAAGTACGGTGGTCGTGTAAGTCATTAAAACGAAGTGCGTTTTTTTTTTTGTTGTCATGTTTACACGATCAGAAGCCCACTTTAGTATGATCGTGTTAACACGATCCCGGCCCTTAAAGGGTTTAAGTAATTGTGCTGAAGAACTGGCTATTCTACTGTAGTTAGCAAGTTGTATTGGTATTGATTGGTGTAAAACCAAAAGGTTTTCCAGAAACTGATTGTCTTGTATGGCACATGTCAGCATGCCAGGCTATATTCCAGTGAAGTGTTGTACAAGTATCATTGTGTAATGATGGGCTTAGTAATTACCTACCATTACTATACTGTTTTTGAGCTTTACCAATAACCATTAAGTTTCTACCTGATATAAATAGTTATTTAGATAAAGGTTGTTGTCTAGATTAACATTTTTTGCACGGTTAAAAGCAGTAGGCCTGTGCCAGGTTGCAAAAGATTGAATCCCAAAACTCTACATTTGGGTGTATTTAAGACCCTGCTCTGACCCCCACAGTCAAATCTTGGCAAGTAGAAAAGTTTTTTTTTTTTTTTTTTTTTTTTTTTTTTCCCTTTTAAAGTTACTTGCTTTCTAGCTTGATAGTAAGGAAGTTTGTTGAAGCGAGAGTGCCTGAAAACAATACATGTGCCAGAAACAAAAGCCTGAATCCCCCATTCCATCAACTGAACTGTACTGAGTGCTATATTTTTTTAAATCTAAAATGCATTGTTTTCTTATATTACACTTAATGATTTTAATGAGTGGTGTAATGCTGAAGTTCAAGGCAGTCAAAGTTACACTTAAGGTTTTAAGAGATTGAATTGGTTCTTTCACATAATCTGTCCTCATACAGTTATTTACTGCAGAGATGTATTCAAATTATTGCAGCTTTCAGTTCTCATACAATCTTAACCTGCCCAGTCACTGGTGCTTCTTTCAAAGTAATATTTGAAGCACTGCATAGGTTTGTGTGACCACTCTGAAAGTAAAGTTGCTAAAGGGATGAGTTGTGATTAAATAACTGTTGACAGGATATGTCTGCTTTGAAGCAAACTGATTCCCTTGACAGCTGTCCCACATCGAACCCGCCAGTTTTTTTTGGTTTGTTTTTTTTTAAACTAAAAAGAAGACAACTTTAGCAGCTTCTATAATATCGGTTTGTCAGAGACTATGCTAACCGACTTTAGTGGTGCAGTGCAGTTATATAACTCTCTTTTGATTTAATGTGTTTGAGATCTTATTTAGGATGTACAGTGGCTCTCAAAAGTATTCACCCCCCTTTGGACTTTTCCACATTTTATTGTGTTACAACATGGAATCAAAATGGATTTAGTTAGGAGTTTTTTGCCATTGATCAACGCAAAAAGAGTCCATAATGTCAAAGTGAAAAATAAAATCTACAAATTGTTCTAAATTAATTACAAATACAAAACAGAAAATAATTGATTGCCTAAGTAGTCACCCCCTTGAGTAAATAGTTGATAGAGGCACCTTTGGCAGCAGTTATAGCCTATTTGGATAAGTCTCTACCAGCTTTGCAGATCTGGACACTGCAATTTTTGCCTGTTAAAGCTCTGTCAAGTTGGATAAGCACCTTATGGTGAACAACAATTTTCAACTCTTTCCACATATTCTCAATTGGATTGAGGTCCGGGCTTTGACTGGGCCACTCCAGGACATTGAACTTTTTGTTTTTAAGCCACTTCAGTGTTGCTTTGCCTGTATGTTTGGGGTTGTTGTCCTGTTGGAAGATTAATCTTCTCCCAAGTCCCAGGTCTCTTGCAGACTTCAGCAGGTATTCCTCTAGGATTTCTCTGTTCTTTGCTGCATCCATTTTTCCCTCTGTCTTCACGAGCTTTCCAGGCCCTGACACAGGGAAACATCCCCATAGAATGATGCTGCCACCACCATGCTTCACAGTAGGGATGGTGTTCTCAGGATGATGTGCGGTGTTAGGCTTGCACCAAACATAGCGCTTAGCATTGAGGCCAAAAAGCTCTATTTTGGTCTCATCAGACCATAGAATACTTTTGAGAGCCACTGTAGATCTGGAATCTACATTAATTCCCCTAAGGTTTGTTTAGTGTATGGATGTTTAGTTCAACAAAAAATGTTAATACCATATTTGTAAGATACTGCCTAATAAGAAACATCAGTGTCTGGTCCTGTAAAGCAGTATTTATTGTGTTTGCTCCATTTTGTGGACATGCTGAGCTGCCTTCTATGCAATGCTTAAAAAATAAATAAATAAATAAATAAATAAATAAAAGCCTTTGGCAACTCAGTAAAATTCATTGTACAGTACAGTGTTATAGCATTAATTGCTTATTGCATTATTTACCATGAGGAAGATAGCATAAAATGCTGATTTCTCAGGGGGGAAAACAAGTCAGTTGATGGATGGCAACATAAACAAATATTTTACTAAACTGGACAGAAGGCAATTTTTGGCAGTAAAGCTCTCATATCTGTTGGTTCAGACTCCAGCCCTTACTTGTGTGGATAGTGGCTTTGTGAAAACTGGATGGATTAGGCCAGGTGTTCTACTTGCAGGAGCTGTTCAAGAGTTACATTTAATAATCTTTGTGTCACTCTACAAAAATAAACAATTAGAAATTGCCAGTTTTCTGTAAACATATTTAATTAACAATGTTTAGAGTGTTTTGGGCTAATAAAATTACTCGCTCTAGCATTTAGGTAAGATGTGGCTGGAGCCACCAAGGTCTGCTTTACTGGAAACTCTTGTGAGTTCTGAATGGTTTTATAGAGCGCTTAAACAAGAAATGCTTAATATAAATGTGTTAGAGTTATAATTTTTCATATGCGCAAAAAGTGAAGGGATTTATAAAATGAGTGCTGTATGTGTAAGTAGTGAGGGAGACTAAACAGTGTGTTGGTGTTACTTTATCCTGTTTCCACTGGGGGTTTGCCTTAAGACTTAAGTCATACTTTGTATGAATGTCTCTTAACTAAATGGTATGATTTTTTTTGTGTTTTTTTCATTAATGGAAACTTTGGAAATATTGACAGAAAGTTATGTACAGGGCTGTAGTGCTCTGATTACTCACTTAACTGTATATATTAAGGATTTTGTTAATGCTGATATTTTTTCACTGGCTAAAAAAGCTCAATCATGTTTACAGTATACAAAACTTAAAATGTAATATTAGCACCATCTTGTGCACCCTACCACACACTGCAGCAGCAATGTACTTTTACTGTAAGCGTGATATTATTCTCAGGCTTGGAAAGCTTTAGTTCCTAAATCTATTTGCAAAATAATAGCTGCACAGTAAGTTCAGTGTATTGCAGTATATCAAATTAATATTTTGTCAAATATTTATTTTATTTTTTTTAACATTTATAGGATTGCAAGAAGACTTAAATAGATGAATACGCTTATTTTGATCCCTTGAGCTAGATTCTTAGAGGGTTAAGTAGAAATACAGTGAAACCTGATTTGAAGAGGGTGAGTTAAGTAAACCGTTGTCAGGTTAATTCACATCTCAAGGCAATGTTAGAGAGTTCAGCAGCATGTAGGCTTGTTTAATTTGTTGCTGTAGTCTTTGTGTACATTTAAAGTAAAATAAACATCAACTCTTTTATGTGATACATCTGTATTTGGTAAATATTATATTTATTGATGATCACTTCTAATGACTAACCTCTTTCCTTGTTTATTTTAAAAATACAAATATGTTTGAGTGGTGATCCTTTACATTTCCTCAGCTTTTTACACATTATGAAATGTAGTAATACCGGACACCCAGAGCAAATGGAACTACCAGTAACTAACACACAGACATACTATGATAAAGAGTTATTAGTCACCATAATGGAATAGAAGGCTCCTGGTAACCTGGGGCTGGCATGCCAGTTTAAAATGTTTTAGTACAATTTGTTAAGATGGAAATTTACAATCTAGCCATTAGTGATGGAAGGTGAGGGTATTAGCGAAATCCATTATAGAAGAAACAACTTCTGAAGCCATTAGTCACAATTACACAATATTTTAGATCAAGCACCTCAAATACAGCAAATTCAATCATTTACCAATGCACACAACTATTCCTGCTCTGTTCTCACTGAGCTGGAGACACTGTCATGTTTGCATTTTACTCATTTATGACAAGTAAGCCATTATACAAACATTCAGTAACATTGAAAAACTAGAATGTGTAAACCAAACAGATGAAAGAGGAGTGGTTAATCATCTATTACTTAAAGATGGGTACATTCCTGTTTTATACATTTACAATCATAACTGTTCTGTCACTGATCCTTTATCTTACTCCCAGCTGAAAATAGATAGTTAATAAGGGAGCTTGCTATTTAGAATGCATGTACTAGTTTTAAATCGAGAAATCTGTTTTTATGGTATGTATTTATAGTACCGTGAAAAAGTATTTGCCCCCTGTCTGATTTTCTGAATTTTTGCATATTTTTGACACTGAATGTTATCAGATCTTCAACCAAAATCTAATGTTAGATAAAATGGACCCTGAGTGAACAAATAACACAAAATTTTGATACTTATTTCATTTATTTGTTAAAGAAAGTTATGCAATACCCAATGCCCAATGCCCCCGTGTGAAAAAGTAATCGTCCCTTTAGACTCAATAACTGGTTACGCCACCTTTAGCAGCAATAACTGCAACCAAATGCTTCCTGTAGTTATTGATCAGTCTCTCACAGCGCCGTTGAGGAATTTTGGCCCACTCCTTCATGCAGAACTGCTTAAACTCAGTGACATTTGTGGGTTTTCGAGCATAAACTGCTTGTTTCAGGTCCTGCCACAGCATCTCAATGGAGTATAGATCTGGACTTTGACTAGGCCATTCCAAAACTTTAAATTTCTTGTTCTTCAACCATTCTGATGTAGACTTGATTGTGTGTTTCGGATCATTGTCTTGCTGCATGACCCAGCTGCACTTCAGCTTCAGCTCACGGACGGATGGCCTGATACTCACCTGTAGAATTCTCTGTTACAGAGCAGAATTTATGGTTTCTTCAATGATGGCAAGTCGGCCAGGTGCTGATCCAAATCTTGGCACTACCCCCACCATGCTTGTTATGAGGTTCTTACCGTGGAATTCAGTGTTTGGTTTTGGCCAGACATAACTGGGCCCATGTTGGCCAAAAGGTTCCACTTTCGACACATCTGTCTATAGAACATTGTTCCATTGAGGATCATCCAGGTGCTTTTTGGCAAACTTGAGACAAGCATTCATGTTCTTCTTAGTGAGCGGTGGTTTCCGCTTTGCTACTTTGCCATGAATCCCATTTTTGCCCAGTGTCTTTCTGATGGTGGAGTCATGAACACTGACCTTACCCAAGGTGAGAGAGACCTGCAGATCCCTGGCTGTTGTTATAGGGTTCTTTGTGACTTCCTGGACAATTTTACGCCTTGCTCTTGGAGAGATTTTGGCAGGACAGCCAGTCCTGGGAAGATTCACTACTGACCCAAACTTTCTCCATTTGGACAAAATGGCTCTGACTGTGGTTTGGTGGAGCCCCAGAGCCTTATAAATGGCTTTGTAACCCTTTCCAGACTGATAGGCATCAACTTTTTTTTTTTTTCCCTGGAGGTCTTCAGGAATTTCTTTTGATCGTGGCATGATGTGCCTCTAGAACCTGTGTGCTGACAACTTCACTCTGATGGTAAGAGACTAAGTTAGTCAGATTTATAATGGGCAGGGCTGGCCCAAGTCAGGCATGATTGTTAACAAAAGTATAAAAACAGCTGACCCTAACTATCGTTTTAATTGGGTTGAGTTAACTAGCAATAGGGGGCAATAACTTTTTCACACCTGAAGATTGCATGTTTGATTATCTTGCACACCAAACAAATGAAAGAAGCACCACACTTTGGTGTCATTTTTTTTCTCTCAGACTCCCTCTATATACTACTACAACCCACCAAAAGATCTGACCAAATTCAATGTGAAAAATGTGCAAAAGTGCAGAAAATCAGACAGGGGGCAAATACTTTTTTCAGGGCACTCTAAGTTAAGTACAGTATTATAAATGGTGCTTTATCATCATTCATAGTTTCTATACTATTCAACTGCTGTACTGTAGGTGTAAAACAAAAACAAAAATATGATTTTTCTGTTCAGGAAAATTGTTATAGAACATGGGGCTCTATGTATCATTGATTTTTCTTTTGTATTTTGACTTTTCATAGGTTTTTGTGACTTTCATAGACCTACCCACGATGTATTAAAGTAATTTTCATTCCCGTAACTTAGTTTCATCCCTGCTGCGGTAGTTTAGTTACGACTGTTTGTTTCAAGCTACTTTTGTATGCAAATGTATGAATCTCATTATAATACCGAAGTGTTGCGCTTACCCTTGATGTATTATCATTTTTGCCTCTCACTGGCGTGAAACATTTATTGACTTTTAGTTACTTTAAAATAAATTGCTGCAGTGCCCAAGCTCCTTTCCACAAAGCCTCTCAAATTGAAAAAAATGACAGCAAAAGTTGCCTGAGTGTCTGCCCGTCATTGCCGCCAGTGTCCCTCAGCACCAGCACATCTGATCTACAAACCATTCACAAACTTGCACACCATCAGCTGGCTCATTCTGTCACAATTCAATTGAATTCTGTCTCATCCCGTCCAGTGAGAAGATGATTCATTATCATGTTTCCCACAGGGAGTTTTGCCATACTAAATGTGGGGAAGTGCCATATGCCAACAATTGGCAGAATTATCATGGAAAATGCCTGCCAAGGTGTGTCTTGTTTTGAGGCTTATTGCAGCCAGGAACCTCATGTAAAACACATGTTTGGTATCCTTGCAAACCTGGAAGACATGGAAGTCTACATTTGAAGTTCATGTATCTAGCTTTTGTGGTACATCATTGGGAGTAAATATGAAGTTTTGTGATTTTTGCATATTTTTATTTGTAAGGTTAACCTCAATATTCAGCCCTTTTAGAGCAAGAAAAGCTTTGAACAAGTATAAAATGTTCTAGTTTCTGTAAAGCACGTTTTGAAATGAGCATAACATTTGACAGTTATCTTGCCAATTGAAGCTTTCAACTTGGAATAAGCCTTATAATGTGAGCTGGTAATCCTTAACTTAGAAAATTGGGCATGTTATACTCTATGCATTGCAAGAGGGGTTAAACTTCACCTCGTTTATAAGTCTAGTGTCATTGTAATCCTCAATCTACAGTTTCAGAAGTATAGTTGTCCAGCTTCCTTTGATACAGTATGTGCAGAGGTTTGAGCAGCCACGATAAAAACATCTGTTAGAAAAATGTTTTTTCTTCATATATAGTTAACATTTTGGCAATGTGAGACATATACAGTTTGTTTAAGAAATAACTTTTACAGTGATTTAAAGTTACATAGAAAATGTAATTTTTCATTTTGTTTTATACTTAACCTACGGTATATCTCAATCAGTTCACCAGATGTACCCACAAATGTAACATCACTGAAAAGTTCAAATTGTACTGAAAAAAAAAATCTAATATTAGTCTTCCTATTTATCCTTTTAAAGTGAGAAATTTGACTTTGAAATGATTTAGTCCCAAATTCAGGAAAAACCTCTAGCACTGAGGGTTCCAAAAGACCTATCTCCAAAGGGGTTAAGCCTGGAATAATTCTGGTTCATCTTCTTTTCACTCTTTTCTAGAGCAACAATATCCTTTGTAGCGAGGTGACCAAAACTGAACACGATATTCTAGATTCTATTCAATATTCTAGGTAATGAATTGTAAAGTTTGAACATTACTTCCTTTGATTTAAATTCAACACTTTTTACTATATATCCAAGCATTTTGTTGGGCTTTTTATAGCTTCCCCACATTGCCTAGATCAGTGATCCTCAAAGTAATTTGGGCACGGGCATAAATTGATCTTACTTGGCTGTTTGCGGGCAAGCTGGCAATTGCATAGGTTATTTTCTAAAACTTTTCTTAATTAGCGGTTTATAAGTTCTTTCATTTCTTTGAATTTGCGTATTGGGAGGCTCTCATCCGGCCCCGTGGATTTGTTTATTTTAAGAGCTCCTAGTCCCTTTAACACTTCTGCCTCTGTTATGCTAAGGTTATTTAAAACTGGATAGGTACAGGTCGACATGTGGGCCATGTTATCCGTGTCCTCCTTTGTAAAAACGAAAAGTAATCATTTAATGTATTTGCTAGTTTTTTCTCTTCATCTTTGATGTCGCCATTTGTATCTCTTAAATATTTTACTTCCTCCTTGAATATTCTTTTGATGTTTTAATATTGGAAAAACCTCTTAGAATTGGTTTTAGCCTCCTTGGCAAAGTTCATTTCTATCTCTCTCTGTACTTTGTTCTTGGTCCCTGTTTCTTAATGTTTTTTGGCCCTGTGAAGTGTTAAATTTTTATATATATATATATATATATATATATATATATATATATATATATATATATATATATATATATGTATTTTTTTTTTTTTTTTCCCCAAACTAATAGGTAGTTTTGTCTTTGTGGAGATTTGTTTTCCTTTTCTTTTTGGCCAGTGCCTTAGTTGCATCACAGTCGAAGTCTGCAAGAGCCATAGCTTGATATTGTTATATTTGCGGTAACACTTTAAAATAAGTGTTTGTTCATGATTATTTAATGTATATTAAGGGGAATGTTATGAAGTCATGAAAAGTATGTCATGAACTCATGCTTGTGACTTTTGAATTCAGTAGGAATTTCATTTGAAATCAGTAGGAAATCATGTGTTTGTTACATTGGAATTACAGACACTTATTTTAAAAGAAAAATTGAGTATTAGTTTTAAACAATGTCTATGTACAATAAAGACTGCTAATTTGACACAGGTGCTGTACTTTATGAAGATACCTTTCAGGCTTTACACCTTGCATAGTTTTTCAGCTGTATCAATACATGCATACTTATGTCAGTTACAGTGCATCCTGCTTGCCTGTCCAAAGACAGCACAGTGTATTTATACTGAAATGTTATGGTTGTCTGTTTTGTTATTTAGGCAAGTTCCTCAGGATCTCAAAATGTTGAAAACCATTTGCAGCAGTTCTTTTGTTAAGTCATTATGTCTATGAATTCTTGTGTGCTTTTTAGATATTTTCCTTTTGTATAAATAAAATATGCTGAGGCAAAATAGCCAGTAACAAATTCTCACCATTTGAAAGCAACAAGAGCTACAAAATACAGTACATGACACTCTGTAAAATAAACACATGCTCTGTATCAAATGAATGCATGTCATTTGTGTGTAAGTACAGTAATACTCTGTCATGCTATCTATCTGTGTAGAGGCATAAACAGTTTATTTTGTGTTTAGAATAACTTCCTGGAGGTAGTTAATGTGACATACAGTTTGTCAGAAATGAGGGAAACCAGATCCGCACTTGAGATTGTTTTTCCGATAACCCAGAATTGCTGCATTAAAGAAACACAAACTGTACGAAGGGTATGGTCTTCTGTTTCAGCTGAATGGAGTTCAAAACGGTAACATACTCTATGTAGTGTATGGTTGGTTACAGCACAATTATTTTTCTGGAATCAATTACAGCAACCTGGTTATTAATTACTGCTTTTAAATTAACACTTGCAATCATTTTATGACAGGATATAATTTTACCCCGGGCAAGGTTTGTTGCATTTAACCACTTTACATGGCTGCTTTGGATGTCAACATGGTTTGATTTGAAAACTAGTAATACATTATGCACATTTTATTAATTGATTAATTTATTTAACCAGGAGATTTACCCATTTGAGGCCTCATTTACAAGGAGGTCCTGGAAACTAATACAATGTTAAATGGTGTGTGCAATTCATATTGCCCGATGCCCAGGACAACAAGTTTTGCCGTTATGCTTTGCCTGTTGGACAAATAGTTTTTATTTATTAGTTTTTCTTATGTTTCTTCTGTTGCTAAAAAGAAACTGGGTATATTTCTAGAGAGTCACGCAAGTGTTGACGTTCCACCCCTGTCAGTTCTGATTGGCAAGCTGTGGAACAAGCTGATCTGTTGGTTACAAAGAAACACAGTAATGGCTGCCAGGAGAGCATCTGGCAATGCACAGACTAATCTTTTAAACTTAAGGTATTATTTACAGTTTATGTAAATTTGCAAATAAGTGATACTTCTTTCTTAATGCATGAACCTGACATTTAAATGCAGCAATGAGCCACCATACCACACACCACACACCATGAGCCAGATCACAACAGGGGTGAAGAAACATTTGCTCTAATCAACATTTGGGCTGACTGTTCAACCCAGAGATGCTTGGACGGAAGCATGTGGCAAAGTGGTTGATTGTGTACAGGTGCAGAGGTGATGCAGTGCAAGAATAAAACAGAGATTGTAATCCGGTTGGGAAAAATGTTTCTTTATTTTATAATCCAGGTCTGGTGACCAAACAATGATCCCCGGCAATACACAGCAATGTGTAATGCACGGGGTAAATAACAGGTTTGCAGTCCCAAACAATAAACACAGGTATCTCTCCCACAAACACGGTCATCAGTCCTGGGTGCACGCTGTAGTGCTCATGGTGGGTGATACAGTTTAATGCATGACAGTAGTGTAGTGCTGATCTCGGTTTTATGCTGACTCTTAGCGACAGCTCTGGAACGTGTTAGCCGTCTATAAAAACACAAGTAACAGTTATAGACAAGACAAAGAAACACTCGCTCACAATATTTCACAAAGATTGCACAGGTCCTTCTGGGTTATTTTTCGTAACAAAAGCAAAGGAACAGATAACATTGCTTCGACCCCTATTTATACCGTCACTCATGACCCCTTGGTAAACGATTGCAGCTGCCACATCATTGAGTTAGGTACCGAAGCGCTGTCTCTTTTCTACATGACCAACTTCCTTTTAACCATCGGAACGAAGTGTTAGGTCAAGTAGTCTAGAGTATCCTGTTCCCATTAGTGCACTCACAAGTCGGGAGGGAGATTTACCACCAAGAATCATTGTCTTTCTGTCACTAAGCATCAGTAACAAGCTGCTCCCAGGGAATTGATATGCACATTGTTGACTTGTATCTGTCACCCAAGTCAGCTCTGCTTTATCATGACACCGGGTCCTGCCTGGGTAGGTTCTGTCCCCTGTAGACATTGTGAAATCCATAAGAACATAAGAACATAAGAAAGATTACAAACGAGAGGAGGCCATTCGGCCCATCTTGCTCGTTTGGTTGTTAGTAGCTTATTGATCCCAAAATCTCATCAAGCAGCTTCTTGAAGGATCCCAGGGTGTCAGCTTCAACAACATTACTGGGGAGTTGATTCCAGACCCTCACAATTCTCTGTGTAAAAAAAAAGTGCTATTTTCTGTTCTGAATGCAAACTCCATTTGTGACCCCCTGGTCCTTGTTTCTTTTTTCAGGCTGAAAAAGTCCCTTGGGTCGACACTGTCAATACCTTTTAGAATTTTGAATGCTTGAATTAGGTCGCCACGTAGTCTTCTTTGTTCAAGACTGAACAGATTCAATTCTTTTTTAGCCTGTCTGCATATGACATGCCTTTTAAGCCCGGAATAATTCTGGTCGCTCTTCTTTGCACTCTTTCTAGAGCAGCAATATCTTTTTTATAGCGAGGTGACCAGAACTGCACACAATATTCAAGATGAGGTCTTACAAGTGCATTGTACAGTTTTAACATTACTTCCCTTGATTTAAATTCAACACTTTTCACAATGTATCCGAGTATCTTGTTAGCCTTTTTTATAGCTTCCCCACATTGCCTAGATGAAGACATTTCTGAGTCAACAAAAACTCCTAGGTCTTTTTCATAGATTCCTTCTCCAATTTCAGTATCTCCCATATGATATTTATAATGTACATTTTTATTTCCTGTGTGCAGTACCTTACACTTTTCTCTATTAAATGTAATTTGCCATGTGTCTGCCCAGTTCTGAATCTTGTCTAGATCATTTTGAATGACCTTTGCTGCTGCAACAGTGTTTGCCACTCCTCCTTGTGTCGTCTGCAAATTTAACAAGTTTGCTTACTATACCAGAATCTAAATCAATGTAGATTAGGAATAGCAGAGGACCTAATACTGATCCCTGTGGTACACCGCTGGTTACCACACTCCATTCTGAGGTTTTTCCTCTAATCAGTACTTTCTGTTTTCTACATGTTAACCACTCCCTAATCCATGTACATGCGTTTCCTTGAATCCCAACTGCGTTCAGTTTGAGAATTAATCTTTTGTGCGGGACTTTGTCAAAAGCTTTCTGGAAATCTAAATAAACCATGTCATATGCTTTGCAATTATCCATTATCGATGTTGCATCCTCAAAAAAATCAAGCAAGTTAGTTAGGCACGATCTCCCTTTCCTAAAACCATGTTGACTGTCTCCCAGTACCCTGTTACCATATAGGTAATTTTCCATTTTGGCTCTTATTATAGTTTCCATAAGTTTGCATATAATAGAAGTCAGGCTTACTGGTCTGTAGTTACCTGGTTCAGTTTTGTTTCCCTTTTTGTGGATCGGTATTACGTTTGCAATTTTCCAGTCTGTCGGTACCACCCCTGTGTCAAGAGACTGCTGCATGATCTTGGTTAGCGGTTTGTAAATTACTTCTTTCATTTCTTTGAGTACTACTGGGAGGATCTCATCCGGCCCAGGGGATTTGTTTATTTTAAGAGCTCCTAGTCCCTTTAACACTTCTGCCTCAGTTATGCTAAAGTTATTTAAAACTGGATAGGAACTGGATGACATGTGGGGCATGTTGTCAGTATCTTCCTTTGTAAAAACTTGTGAAAAGTAATCATTTAACATATTTGCTATTTTTTTTTCTTCCTCTACGATTTTGCCATTTGTATCTCTTAAACATTTAACATCCTCTTTGAATGTTCTCTTGCTGTTGTAATATTGGAAAAAACATTTTGGAATTGGTTTTAGCTCCCTTAGCAATGTTCATTTCTATTTCTCTCTTGGCCTTTCTAACTTCCTTTTTGACTTGCATTTGCAGTTCTGTGTACTCTTTCTGTGTACTTTCTTTTTGGTCCTTTTTTAATGCTCTGTAAAGTGCCTTTTTTCGCTGAATATTTTTTTTAATTGATCTATTAAACCATTTTGGCAATTTAGTTTTACATTTAGATTTGTCTACTTTAGGGATATAATTGTTTTGCGCCTCTAGTACTACATTTTTGAAGAACAACCATCCTTCTTCTGTGGGTGTTTTCTCTATTTTACTCCAATCTACTTCTGTTAGTCTCTGTTTCATACCTTCATAGTTTGCTTTTCTAAAATTGTAAACCTTAGCTTTAGTCTTTACTTTTGAGGATTTAAAAAACACTTCAAATGAGACCATGTTGTGGTCTGAGTTTGCCAGTGGTTCTCTGACCTCTGTTTTAGTTATTCTATCTTCGTTATTTGAAAAGACTAAATCAAGGCATGCCTCCCCTCTAGTCAGTGCCTTCACAAATTGTGTTAGGAAGCAGTCATTTGTCATTTCCACCATTTCTATTTCATCCTTCGACCCACCGGGTTTTCCCATTTTATTTGGGGGAAGTTGAAATCCCCCATTAGTATGGCTTCTCCTTTGCTACACACATTTCTAATGTCATTGTATAACAGATTATTGTGCTCACCGTCTGAATCTGGCGGTCTATAGCATGCTCCTATTATTATGCCTTTTGAATTTTTGTCTGTTATTCTGACCCATATTGATTCGGTTTTATTTTCTTTGTCCAGGTTTAACACCTGGGCTTCAAGACTGTTTCTTATGTATAGCGCTACCCCTCCTCCTCTTCTGTCCTGCCTGTCTTTCCTATACAGTGTATACCCACAAATATTATATTCGTCCCCATCACTCTCAGATAACCACGTTTCTGTAACACCTATCACATCATAGTTACCTGTTAGTGCAGTAGCTTCAAGTTCTAGAATTTTGTTTCTGATACTTCTAGCATTTAGATAAACACATTTAATGGTTGTCTTACCTGAGTTGTTGTTCTTGTTTTGATGCGGTCTCCCTTCTGTTTTTTTGTTGATTTCTCCCCCCTTCCTTTCTAGTTTAAATGCTTCCGAACCTGCTCGAGGATCTTTTCTCCAAGTAGACTAGTTCCCTTGTTATTTAAATGCAGTCCATCCCGTCTATACAGATAGTCCTCGTTGTAGAATGTGGTCCAATGATCAAGATAGGTGAAGCCTTCCCGTGTGCACCACGTCTTCAGCCATGCGTTTTGATTAATTATTTCCAGCTGTCCATATGGTCCTTTGCAAGGTGCGGGTAGTATACCAGAAAATACCACAGTTTTGGTTTTCTCTTTTAATTTCCTTCCTAGCTCTCTGAATTTGTTTTGCAGGGATTTTGGTCTGTCTCTTCCAATGTTGTTTGTACCGATGTGGACGACTACTACCGGGTCGTCTCCTGTTCGTTCTAGGAGCCTGTCCACGTTTTCAGTGATGTGCTTGACCGAGGCTCCCGGAAGGCAGCACACTGTTGTAGTAAGGGGGTCCAAACTGCGAACTGAACTTGCTGTGTTTCTCAATATGGAGTCCCCAACAATCATGACCTCCCTTCTTTTTGCTGTCTGGTCACCACTGTCAATGGGGTCCTGGATGTTGTTCCTTTCATTCTCTTGTTGTTGGTTCTGCTCATCAAAATTCTGAAGTGACTCAAATCTGTTGGTTGTTTTGATTTCTGGTGGTTGTGTTTGACGAAGTTTCTTTTTTTCCCTGCTTCTGCCTACCTGAACCCAGCTGTTCTGACCTTCTATCTCCCTGGTGGCTTTCAGTCTGTTAGGGGTGATGCAGACTTCCATGAATTGTGGGTGTGCCAGTTCCTCAAGATCCTGTTGCTGTCTCACTTCTTCCAGCTCCATTTCTAGCATGCTTACTAGTTTATGCAAATCCTGGATCGCGCGGCACTTTACGCACACTTGGTTTAGCTCCGCTGGGTTTTCTCGGATTTCCCACATCAAGCAGGTGTCACAGATTACTGGCTTGAAGACCATGTTGAGGGTTTTTTTTTTTTTTTGAAGTTTAGTTTCTTCTGCAGCCGTCAGCCTGCTTTCAAACTGCTTCGAAACTGCTCTGTACTTTTCCACGCTGTACTTCTCCCACTCGCTGTCGCTTCCACTCGCTGTCGCTGGGAAGACTGCCTCGTTTAACTGCGTTGTTCTGCTGTGCTGTCGGCTCCTCCCCTCGCCCGTGTCTCAAAACGGCGCTGAATTTGAATCAGCTGCTCCGAGTTTCAGCTTGTTTGTTATCAGAAAAACACACGCGGCTGTGTTTCCCCAATGTCCTCTGTTTTCTGATTAAAGCAATTCAAGATGCAATTTCTCCTTTCTGCTTCTAAACTGCTCTGTGGTACTCTGATATATTCCAACAACAACATGCCATGAAAAGTTAAAAACAGTAATTCATATGAAGCTAAACATAGATCTGCATATTTTAAAAATGTTCTATTTTCAATAAAATATTGTTTTCATAGTGTGTGTTACCTTTAAAACAAAAAAACTGAGACCTACTGTAGCACCGCATTTGAGTCAGTCAGTCAATTCCAGTGTGCCAAGTAGCGAGTTGGGACTCTGATTCTTTTAATCAAGTAAAAAAAAAAAAAAAAAAGACATTTAAGAATATGTTATGAAAGTAAGACTACATTAGCTTGTTAACACTTGCCAGCCATGCTAAAACACTAGCTGCGTAGATGTTATCCAAGTTAGTTTTCATGTGTTTACTACTGTAGCAGGCTTTACAGGAGATATCTGTCACACTGCATCCCAAGTATTTTCATTTTATATATGCATGCATGTTTTCTTTTTGCTTTCACTGAATTTGCTAAAGGGTTGTAAGCATGAAAAAAAACAAACATCTACATGTATATTGATTTATATGTAGTGATGTCCTGTACTATGTTGTACTGAACTTTGTGGCAAAATGGTTGTATCAAGATGTGTTTAATATCTCATGCATGCAGTTTAATTTTCAAAATGTACTAGGAGCAGCAAAAAAAGTCTCTTCTACAATGAAGTTAATGTTTTTATTTTGTAAACTCTGTTTCAATACATAAAAATATACTACTTGTGTACCAAATTCCACGGATGCATGAGTAAACAAGCAGAACAATTTGTTTCACCTAATCTGCAGGTTGATAGTGCACTTATGGTAATGGAGAGAATAGGAAATGTAGTAAGGGTGTGTGAACCTCTGATCAAAAATTGTGGGAACAGAACATTGTGATTTTATATTATATTTTCAAAGGAACTGAGTCACTCCATAAATAAAAGCACAGCACAATCAGTTTATCAAAAGTTTTATTTTTACATTAATACAATTGGAACAAGCTATTATAGTGCAGTATGCTGGACTCCTGATCAACAGAATTACTTTTCTCATGTTAAAACTGAGACTAGTGTTTTTTTTGTTTTTTTTAAATAAACTGTGCTGTAACTGGTGTCTGTTTGTGCTTAGACATACTAAATGACAAAATCTTTCAACTAAAAGTCTTTTTCAATGTCTTGAATATTTGGCAGAAAAAGTCAACATATAAGTATTTGTTCAGTAATACATTTTGTCAAGAATGGGCTTACTTGGTTTACTTGTATTGCTCTGGTCAGTCCGATGTAATACTTGTCTGACCAAAATTCATCATCCCTAGAATTGTGCTGGCTCCATAAACAAACAAAGAATCTGAAGCAGTTAGTGCTTTCTGTAAGCTGGAGTCCTCTGCCCTGTCACTGTACTGGCAGTATCACTGTCCAGCATCAACCACAGTGTTAAAGATAGCAGGAAGGGCAATGATTGTTTGGTCATATAATCAATTACTAGAAGTGGTGGAACAGAATAGATCATGGTAACTTTAAGGTTGTCTTTAATCTTTACAATAAACCACCCCGAAAAAAACAAAAAACAAACATAGATTGAACCGCAGTTATGGATATATTTAATGGTATTTGAGGAGTTTATAACAGATGGATAATTATACAGATTAAATTCTTATCTGGCCAAAAAAATATACAGCAACAGTGATTGTTCTTGGCACAAATTATGCTTGTTTATTAGTTAATGTTACTGTACAGTATATAGGGACTGTCAGAACTAATTTACTGTAACATGTGGTATTCACAATCACAATGCTGTTCACTCCCTTAGAATGTGGGCGGATGTTAACCAATACCCTGGAGACTAAAGGCTAAAGATCAGGTCAATGTATAATTCCACTGCAACATTCAAGCATGTTGAAAAATGTTTGAGTGTTTTATTTCCATTGGCCATGCCATTGTGTATATTGCTGTACTCAGCTGTTCCATAGTACACTGTGTATCTTAAAATGCTGTTAATGCTTCTCTGACAAGTGATTTATTACCTGGACCAAGTGTCCAGGAACTAAAGGATTTGTGAAGTTTACTTATAGTAGCCAATAGAGTTCCTCTGTACTTAATTATTGGAATTAATAGAGTATTACTTTGTAGATTTTAGCATTTTATAAATAGTAATAGAAGTACATTTGAAAAGTTTAGCATACCTTCTGCTCAACCAATAAAAAATCTAAAATGCAGCAGTAACCTGAGATGTCTTTTGTACATCCAAAATATAACAAATGTAATGCTGTCATTTTTGTCTATTTATTTACACAGAGGAAAAATAAAACACTCAAATGAACAGGTGCCGGTATATGAATGGAAGTTTAGAAATTGACTCCACTTTACACAAATATATATTCTTGTGTTACTCTTGTTTTAAAATGCTCTTTACTAATCTGTAGCTCAGTAAGATATGCAGGTAGAGAATGCATGTTATTTACCTGGATCATAAAACATTTAATAATTGGTCAATCTGACTTACTGTTTAAGCAGTAGGAAAGCAAAAATGTCAGTTTGGCTGCAAACTGAGGTTGAATGATAATGTTAACCCTAATATATAAACTGCTAAAATGTACTTCATTGTGCATGTTTTTCTAGTTGATCTGGAGCACATGCGAACTGTAAAAGCTGACAAGCACCAACGGTTTTGCCAAGAAAATGGCCTCAGCAGTCATTTTGTCTCAGCCAAGACAGGAGATTCTGTGAGTAAAAAAAGTTTTCTTTTTCTTTTTTCTCTCTATTATTTAGACATAACTATTAATATTATTTTGATTATGATAGTATTAGTATTTAAAGAATAGTCTGATAAACTGTCAATTGCACTGAAAGATAGTAAGCTTTAAATAAAAAGTGTTATAGAAATTAAAATTGCAGTGAAAAGAGAAGGCCTGCATCAAGAGCTGAATCGTGTTATGTGTCATATGAGGAAAACTTGCATTTAAATATCACTCCATATCAACTATATGAATCCATATTAATACATTGGGTTTACCAATTGAAGTATAACTCTTGTCCTTTCTGTCGTTGTAAGGCTGGTTCATACTGACATAAGTTTGGTCGGACTCAAAGGCCTCCGACCCTGTGCGAGAGGTTGGAATTAAGTCATCCACACTTTTGCAACGTGCGTCTTTTTTGGAAAGTCCTACAGCCTTTTTTCATGTATCCACAACCTGAAATCTTATGGGGTCAGATGATGTTGAAAAATGTGATTATTTGCTGCATGGTCATATGCTGTTAATCATCATGGAGCAAGGCTTTAAGGAACTTTTAATAGAAGACATTTGCAAACATCCACATTTATATAACCCCTGACTTAAAGAATATAGAGCTGCTCAAATAATAGAAAAGGCGTTGGTGTGTATTATTCAGATAAAAATGGAAAAGGACTGGAGAGAATATAAAGCCTGATGGAGAAAACTGTGTAGTAGATTTGTGAAGAGCAAGAAAACCCTGAAGAGTGGAGTCAGAAAGACATTGCTTGGAATTTCCAGTTGCTATGTGCTATGTACAGTGTGACTGTGTCTGCAAGTCTTTCTGCAGGTGTCACTGGCATCGCATGTATATTTTTGCATTGAAGCAATGGTCCCAATTTGTTTAACAGATCGTCAAACCTTTCACCTGTCATTCTAAAAATATCTCTCACTGTTACATACCCACATCTCTTTAATTAATGTATAACATTCTTCCTTTCGGATTCTGTTGGTTGAGAGGTCAGATGTACCATGACCTCTTGTATAAGGGATACAGTCTCCTAAAATGTCAGTTTTTCCAACTACGCGAATGCTGTCTGTATTTAAAGTATGAACGACAGCTAGGCAGTCAAAAGGGCTGGACACAAAGCTCCTTCATACAGCCAATAGTGAAGGTGCACAGCTTTTATAGCTGTTATGTGCCTAGCATATCGCATTCATCTGTGACAGAAGTATGAACCAGCCCTTCACCTACCTGGGATGTTAAGGAATGTTTTTATTTTTTTTTTTGGTATTTTTTTTTTTTTTTAAGCTCTGGTTTAACTCGGATATATCAGTGTTTAGTATTGTGTTGAAAGGGAATTCTTGGTTTGTTTGAGCACTTTTGCTGTCTTTTTAATCACTTGATTCCCATTTCATTTGCAGGTCTTCCTGTGTTTTCAGCGAATGGCTGCTGACATTCTTGGAATCAAACTAAACAAAGCAGAAATGGAACAATCACAGGTGAGAGCACTTCAGGGAGTATACTCCCATTCTAGAAAAGTGTTTTACGAGAAGAAAGACCCTAATGCTATATGTACTAACACTGCAGTACTAACCCTGTTGTCATTATTTTCTTTTACCTCCTCCAGCGCACGGAAACACATATAAGAAAATAGTAAATGATGTTGAAAAAATGTGGTGTGTGAACTGTTATTTATCTTTTGGTAATTTGTAAGGGGTCTTTCTCTGACATACCTTTACCACCATCCAGATATGTTAACCAGAAAGCTGTGGTTCGAGGTGATAAGATTTAGAAGGTTTCTAAAAGGCCATTCATTATTCCTGTGATATGGCTTGGTGGAGACATGTTGGCTGTGGAAACTGTAGGAGGCAAGTCAGACAACAGGCCACCCCACATGACCCCGGGACAAGACCCAGAAGGAGTGTTGAATGTTACAATGACAAATTACATGATTTTGTTATATAATCATGAAATTGTCAACAAATGCTATTCTAAACAACTACACCCCCGTTTTTCTGTCAGAATTAGCCAAGTGTATTAATTATATGGTATTAGGTTCTGTTTCTACAGTAAATAAATACATAAACAGGCCTATCTTTATAATAACTTTATTCTCATGCGAGAACAAATGTATAAAATAAGTGTAACCAACCGCTTGTTCAAAGTATACATATATTTCTTAATTAATTTAAGATGTAGCCAGTAGTAGCCAGCATATAAAAACAACACATCTTTCACTGAAAATGAGGTACAGTGTATGTGGTTTCAGTGGCTTTAGTTCTACTTACATTCAATACATAATTCAGCAATTCTAGATGCTGGTAATTGTTTATATTGTGAAAGAAAGTATATGTAAAATGGTTCTCCAATTTATATACAGTGATGCACAAAAGAAATGCAACATTCAGGTCTAATGGATTTAATCAAATATTATAAATGCAGCTATAAAACAAAATCACAGAAAATGTGAACAAAAATACAGATCAAAGAATCTTAAGTTTTCACTATGAAACATGACACACTGTCAAAATGAAAACATTGCAAAGTTAGTATCGGGTATGATCTCCCTCAGCATTAACACAATCCTGACAGCGTTGACGCATAGACCTTATCAGCCTCTGGATAGACTACTGAGGGATGTTCTGTCACTCTTAATGTGCAGCTGCAGCCAGCTGGCGAAGGTTGGCTGGTCGCAGTTGTCTCTTGTGGATGGCACTGGCAATTTGGTCCCACAGATCTATTGGACTTGGGTCAGGAGAAAAAGCTGGCCATGGCAAGACCTCAACATTGTTTTCTTGAAGTCATGCAATTGTAATCCTAGCACTGTGTAGTGTTGCATTGTCCTGCTGGAAAATCGACTCTTCCGGATTGGCTTGCAGAAATGGAAAAACTGTTGCCTCAAGGACTTCATCCATGTATCACTGAGAAGTAAGGTTGCCCTCAATCTGCACCAAAGGCGTTCTTGTGTTAAAGGACATTTCTCCCCACATCATCACACTTCCACCGTCCCACCGGTTAGCTTGAATAATGCAACAGTCAGCATAATGCTCATCATGATGTCGCCACACACGTTGTTTTCCGTCAGGTCTATCAAGGGCAAAACGGCATTCATCGGTGAATAAAATACTTTCTGCCGTCACCTCAGATGTTCTGTGGCCCACATTTTCATGCAGATGGTGAGCTACAGTCCTTCTGCTGATGCACAGGTTATTTCTTCCTGGAATTTCTCGTGCTATAGCCACTGCAGTCTGAAAGCGATTACGCAGATGGATCAGTTTGATGTAACGGTCCCAGGCCAGTGTGGTGACCATCTGCCTTCTAGGACATGGCCTGTCCCGCACAGAACTGGTTTCCTGGTTTCTCTAGACTAGTCTGCTGATTGTTGAAGCAGAACATCTCGTTCTGCAGGCAACTTCTCTCACAGACAGGCCGCCTTCAGTCATGCCAATAGATTACTGAAGCGGGACATGGTCATATCTTTTGCTTTTCTTGCATTAATTAAAATCATGTCTTTTTCGAATGGCTAGTTGTACAGATTCTTAATCAGCTAATTTTGGCAAATACCAAATACTGAGCACCTGGCATTTTTTATGGAATCACATGACTTGAGTTCAGTATTTTGTTATGCCAAGAAACAATACTACTCAAACAATCAACAAACTTATCTGCTCACTGTTTAAAATGCAAATAACATTAAGTATGTGCCCAATGCGCTGTTGATGTAAAAATTAGACTGTTGCATGTTCATTGTGCATCAATATATATTATTTTTCTTCTGAGCCATGTACAGCCACAAAATGCCACATCAATAGCCACATACTTCTATTTACTTAAAAGCGCACAAGTAACTAAACCTTACTAGGTGTTTCAGATTTTGTTTTCAGTTAGCATTTTCTTTCATAAATAGTGTTACATGGAACTTTTCACATCCATAATAAGTAATGTAAACCTAATGTGAGTGCTGTAAACCAAAGACAGACGAAACTGTGTATAATCTTAGCAAGTATATTTTTATTGGTCTACATTGTTTATGTAATGCAGAGGCCATTCTTTTTAATCACTGCACTCCAGCATACTGACTTCATTATGCTTCATGAAGTGTGACGTGTTTAGCTCATGAGATTTTCAACAAATGTTGTGAGAGCAGTTAATTGCTTGCAAGTTGCCAGAAGTCCTTTTCTTGATCCCCAATGTACAGGGTTGATGGAGAGGCCAGGACCTGGGAGTCCAGATAAATGTTATTAACATTGGTTGGTTTTGAGAGCTTTACACAGGAGTCGGTGACCTTTTCAGTGATAATATCAGCAGGGGAGCCCACTTAATCATGGCCCATGTGTAACAGATAAGATACTCTGAAGTTGATCAATTAAAAACTCAACAGAACACATCTTCGGCTGATGAATCATGAAGGCATTTTGTTTTAGGACACTTATGTCTTGTGTTACACCAACTAGTGCAGATTAGTTGGTTGCCATTGTTCATAATTGCAGTAAACTGCAAGAAATTGATTTTTTTAAACCACAAATATGTAATTTCCTGCTAAATATTACAATATCCGCAAATTCACTCAATAAAATCTGAAAAAAAAAAAAAAAAAAACTACAAATGATTTATTTATTTTATTTAGGTTTAGTTTACAGTTTAGTTACTGTAGTCCACTTAACAGAATTGAATCCCATTTGTATACCTTTTTATTCTTTTTTCTTGGATGATTCAAGTATTTAAAAGTGTTTGTGGAAGCAACATCAATGTATTATATTAACAGTTACCTTGGCATATTAATAATCTTGCCTTTTAATTTATAATGGCAAAGGTTAATTAACTTTTTTTTCTATTATTTTATTTATAAGGAATCCATTGTTAACAGCTAGCATTGTTTTCTTATGTTTTGTACGGGTTCTTGATAAGCTCTGTTTTTCTCTTTGTATTTTTCTGCCATCAAGCTCTGCCTTTTCAACTAACCCTTGTCACATTACTTTTCTACTATTCATTTCTCTCTTCACCTTTCATGTTGGCAGCAAGTTGTGAGGGCAGGGTTGGTGAACTACTCTCAGGAGGAAAGCCAAGCTCCTATCTCTGAAAACTGTCAGAGTAAAGTCTGTTCAATACAGTAGTCCAGGTACTAAAGTAGATACAAACTGTAGATTTTTGTAAAGCACAGTCAGAACTTTATACAGTATACAATTTAGGGGTGGGAATTTTTTCTGGGACCCGATCTTAAATTTTACCCCACATTCCTTATTAACTAACATCTGTAAATCCATAAATAGAATATTTTTTTTTTTTTTTTTTATATTTTGAATATGCTTGTTGTACTCCCATGCAGGGTATGAGGGTATATATATCTATCTATATATATATATATATATATATATATATATATATATATATATATATATATATATATATATATATATATTTATATATATATGAAGTCATACTTATTTAATTACATTCAAAACTATAGGAGATATAAGGTGTATTGTTTTTGTTTGCTCAAAAGTGTAGCATAAACCTACAATAGTTAATCCTAACTGAAGTTTGTAGAATGACATTGAAACGACACAAGCCCTCAACACCCACTTTGGCTTTAAATCAGAAAAATGTCCCCTTTTTTTCTTGTTTGACATATAAAAATAAAACAAAAACATTTGGGTTTGTGACTGGCATTGTGCCATCACCAAGCAGCCCAAGTCCAATATAAACAAAAATATAAATAAAATAAAGACTAGTTTTAAATTATTTATAACTGTCAAAGTAAAAGAAATTGGTTTATCTTTGCAACAGATCCAACCATTAATCTTGAATTAACTTAATTTCATCTTTACATATTTTTTTCTCATTTTTCATTTACTATTGATCATGTCTAGGGCTTCTGCTTTTTGGTGTTAACCAATAAAACACCCCTGATGCAAAAAATAAAATAAAATTAAATCTGCGTAAAGCCAAGTAACACCAGAAAAAACAGTGGAAATGGTTACTCAATTCATGTCGACTGCCAACCACTTTCCCATTTAAAAAAAAAAAAAAAAAGTACTTCTAAAGTATTTATTTATTATTCATTTGCCTACATAATGGTGAAGTGAATAGTATATTATCTTGCAAGTGTAACAGCTATCCAATCCATCAGCAAACAGACTTTTTTATGCATGTGGTGTCTACTTAATGTAATAATAATAATAATGATAATAAAATATTATAATATCTTTTCTTTCTTTCTTATGCCAGCGAGTAGTAAAGGCAGATATCGTAAACTACAGCCAGGAGCCAGTGGCACGAACAGTGAACCCGCCTCGAAGCTCCATGTGTGCAGTGCAATGAACCACACTCCCCCTCCACTGGTACAGCTGGCGCTGTTGCTTCCCTCAGGCCTGTTGTTCACCAGGAACTTTTCTACTCAGCAATGATCATATCTGCAGCACAGCAAGAGGTTTTACAAACTTGTCTTCACCAGCATGTACTAAGAAGCAGCAGGAAACTATTGTGACTGACTAGGGTCCAGCTTCTGATACCGAAACTAAGGAAAAGTTTCTCCTTGTTCTTATATTTTGTATTAAATAGTTTGCTGTATTTACACTCTCTGCTTGCTATGTCTTTCTAGGTATACTTATGATTATTTATTTTTAAGTTCCTGAAGACAACAATTTTAGCAATCACTGCTTCATTCATGTGTATTTTTACTCTTAAATATACCAGGCTCGGCTTTTCAATTTTTATACTGATAACTGTCATTCCTGTGCAGCAGAATATGATTATTATTGGATCATTAATTGTGTAACATTATTATTATTATTATTATTATTATTATTATTATTATTATTATTATTATTATTATTATTATTATTATTATTATTACCTTACATTACCTACGTTAAGAATCAATAACAACCAAATGCTTCCCAAATGACCACCACTATGTTAGTAAATATATAAATAAATGCACTGTACTGTCTGTCTAGCCACTAAAACAGAAGACAAAAGGAGAACATTCATTTGTTCAAACCCAACTTTGATGAGATTTTTTTTTAATGGCAGTATAGTGTATGTGAGTACTGTCTTATTAATCTTTCCTACTCTTTAAAAGCTTTAGACCAATTTTACTGTTCCCCATTTCAATGTGCAGCTCTATCCCCCATGCCTCCCTAACAGCCCTCCAAACTTTCCTCACTGAGCAGTGAGTCTCTCTTTCTAGTTAGAACGACACTTAGAAAATGCTGTGCCACGCTGAAGGAATATATCCAACCATTACGTACAGTATATATGTGTAATGTGATTACAGCAATGTTGCATTGTACTTTTAAATGTGAAATTACTTGTTATTGTTATCTGAAAGGAATTTTCCACATCAAGCACCCTCTGATGTATCAGAAATTTAAATGCAGTGTCATTGTGGTAAGGAATAGTTACCTTTGCAGTGACATCAACTGCAGTTGGTTTTCGTTACTGTCACAGATATTACCAGCTTAAAGCCAAATGCTGTTCTATCCAAACAATATGTTGTAAAGGATTCTTATTGGAGAAGTTGAGTAAATATTCTTAAATGCTGCTGCTGACAATGGTAAGCTACAAACAGACATATATGGATTGTATTACATAGAACACAGAAAAAAGCAAAAGTATGTAACTGATATCCTTGAGACTTAGTTACGGCTGTAGAAAGGAAAGGTTTTTGACATTTAAGGAAATAAATAAAACAATGAGTAGTATGTATTGTATACATTTTTGTTTCCGTAGTTCTGATTTAGTGTACAATTCCAGGACAATTGTTCCTCATCCAGACCCCATTTAAAACTTTCCTTTTCCTCATTTAATGATTGACAAAACACTGTGATAAAATGTTTATTATATTGCCTGTTTTTATTACATTAGCTGGATATTTTGGATAGTATGGTATTGGCAGAATAATACCCCAAATCCCACTGTCAATATATTGTTTTTGTTAATATTTTTTTCTTATTTGTTTGAATGTGATTTAAGATCTAAACTGGCATATTCACTAAGTGTAACATCAGAAAAGAGCAGTTAAGTGGATTAATGATGTCATGTACTATACTGTTGAAAAATGACCTGTTTTTCTTCTAGACAGCATACCTTCATGTATACAGAATATTGTATTGTTATTCTAACTGAAGAGATGGATTTCAACCTAGCCTTTGGAAATAATGGATTCTGATGGTTCAAAAAAAGATAGTTCAATTATAGTTCAATTATAAGTTTTTCAATTGTATTTGAAATGTATTTGCTATATACACTGTACATTTATTTGTAATGTGAATATTACATATTGTTCTGTATAGAGATAATGCATATGCGTGCTGAGATAAAATAGAAGTTAGAAAACTGAGATTTTGTTTGTTAACTTTATAAATGAAAAGTAATGAGGAATTGTACAATGAAATCCACCTTGAACTGTGGAAACCTCTTAAAGGGGCAATGTGATTACCATCTATGTGCCAGTTACCTACTTTTAAGTTGTATGTCCTCAGAAAATTCCACGTCAAAACGACTGTTAACAAAACTCTAAACACTGTAGGCAAACTAGGGAATGTTACTGAGTTGTAGAACACCTGTGTATGAAGGAACTCACTCATGAAACTCATAATTGGCTGAAAGCTCTATAATAATGAGTATATACTAATACTTTAGATATATATATATCATATATATAATATATATATATAGTATATAGATATATATATATATATATATATATTATATATATTATATATATAAATGCGCCACTATATATATTCGACAAATTTCCCACCTTTAGGTGACTTTCAGTGAACATGGACTTTATTTGGGCAATTTATTTTTTGTGGCTATAGAAATTTTGACTTAATTCCCTTTAGACTAACATCAACCCTCTTAATGGAGTATCTGTGAAAATGACAACCATACATTTTTGTCTCTATTCCACAGCCTAAGCTCCAGGAACTCTTGGTACAACTGCAGGATGCCTATTACTTACTATATACTTACTCCAACAAAAAAAAAAAAAAATCTATGATGCCCAATTCTCCTGTGCAGAAAGCAAAATTGATACTACCCTAAAAATGACTGATTTTGGGGCTCCAGAGAGACGCATCCGGTAAAGGTGCTCTGCGTGGAGTGCAGGATGAGCCCTATAGCGTGGACAGCTCTAGTCCAGGCTACTCCACTATTGACCGTGGATGGGCATTGTCAGGGGGCGGCGCACAATAGACTCAGCCTGGACAGACCCTGTAGTCTGTCCAGGCGCCTGTAGGCTTGCCTGTAAGCTGCCCAGAGATGCGTTGTCCTCCAACGCTGTAGGTGGCTGTATGATGGGTCTGCAATGTGAAAAAGAAGCGGTCGGCTGATGAGACACGCTTTGGAGGACGCTTTGGGTGGTAGCGGTGAGCTGAGCCAATAAATAATTGGCTATTCCAAATTGAGAGAAAAAATGATAAAAACAATTGCCGACTACTAAATTAAAAAAACAAAAAACAAAAAGGGAAAGCCAAAAAGTAAAAATATAATGCATACTTTTTATTGCTGTTGAAATAGGAATCATTTTGCAACAGATAGTTAATGTGGAAAAATACTATGGGTGTTGGGCCTAATTTACCTTTTTATTGTTTTTTTGTAATTCCAATTTAGTGATTTTAGGTGAGCATTTGTATTAGAATTAGAGGTACAGTCAGCTATTTATTGGGAAGAACCCTCTCCCAGAGTTCAGTTCCATTTAAGCAGAAATCCTGATTACATCTCCCGAGGCATCCTGATAAAGCAGTGGTGACTGTATTATACATGGTAGTATAGTTTGGTTTAGTTTAGTTTAGTTTATCAAACAGTGCTGATTATTAATACCACATAAAATACTGTGGCACTGACTGTGTTTCAGCACGGAGATTCTACAATGAATGAATGGCAATGAATGATGATGATTGCGATTGCAATTGCAGATGATTTATGAACTGTGAAGGGCGTTCAGGTCTGATGACTGTGGAGGGCACCCGGAGCCCGAGTGAAAGGTAAATTTGGCCGGAGGTCTTGTCCGTGGGTGCCCAATGACTACCTACGCGAGGCCGGCTAGAAAAACATGAACAGTTACATGCATCACATTGCCGCAGATGGGAAGTGGCTGCAGCCAACTCCCCCTGAAAAGACAAGGCCGCAAAACGATGAATGAATAATAATAAATAATGCGCTCCACAGTGGCACTCTGCCACCTATCCCCCAAATATTGAATTTAATGAGGCACTGTGCCGGGGGAGAGAACCCAGCCCAGCCTCTCCAACCCGACCACTCTCCCCACAGAACTAAAACAAACCGCTCAGCACTCAGGTAAGAAAACACCCCCTACTCACATATTTTACATTTTTTAGAGGGAAACCTCAGGAAATCCATGGTTGAGGGCAACCCTTTCTCCAGGCTCTAATCGGTCAACTCACGCTTTGGCTTCCCAGTGCTTGACTGAGCAGCCGAAACAAAAAGAGCGACAAGAAAGAATAACACACAGAGCTTTTATGCACTTGCTGATGATGTTGGCTAGGGGCATATTCTTCCAGAAAAGCAACCAAGTTTACAATTCCTTTTGATTGGAACTTATCCTCATAACAGCTATGTGCATCAACCTAAATGATCAAATTTTGCTTCATAAAGTAAAATAAAACCTGCTTAATAACGTTTTGTTTACATATTCAATTACATACCACTTTGTAGTTTTCCATATGCATAATGAAAAAACTGACATTTCGAACTATAACATGAAAACATCAGATTTTCCCAATGACATCACACATCTTGACACGTGTTAATTAAAAGTAATCAAAAGGTGACAATTAGAAGTGGTAATGGTAAATTTAAGCTACATAAGAATGATTTTTACATAGATTTTGTAGCCTCAGAGCAAGCCATGAGGAAGAACCGTACCTCCTTGGATACACGCTCAGCCATCATTACACTTCATAAGGAAGGTTTTAGCAGTCATCAAATAGCCAACAGAGGTTATGCCAGCCAAAACAAAGTCAGCAATCCTCTCCAGGATTGGCACTTATGCCGTTCAAGTTTGACAGATAGGATGGCCAGTAGTGTCCACTTACTGCAGTAATGGAAAGAAGTTGGTGTGAAAGCGTCTCTTGGAGAATGGTCTGGTGTCAGGGAGGCCTGCTAAGAAGCCCCTTCTGAGGAAGAAAACCATCAGAGATAGCCTGAACTTTGGTCCCACATACAAAGACTAGACCAAAGATGACTGGACAAAGTAATTTTCTTTGATGAGTCCACCTTCAGCTGTTTTGGCAACCAAGGTGGATTAATAGTTCAAGCCAGAGTGTACTCTCCAATGACGGAGCATCTGGAAACTGTCCATATCTACGTTCTACACAACACGTTCCACCCAAGTGGACAGCTATGTACAAGGACTTCTCACTAGGGCTCAGAACCATTTTCATAATGATGATTTATACTTCCAAGATGAAGGAGCCCTTGCCATTGAGCCAAACAAGTTAAGAAATGGTTATAAGACAACAGTATCACGCTACTTCAATTTTGACATGGAGATGCGCCAGATCTCAATCCTATTGAGAATGAATGGAATACACTGCAGATACTAAGTGTTACTATTATGGTTTCTGGTTTTTGCGATATCATTTTGTAGTTTCTTTGATTATATATATATATATATATATATATATATATATATATATATATATATATATATATATATATATATATATATATATATATATAGCTCTGGAAAAAATTAAGAGGCCACTGCAAAATTAGCAGTTTCTCTGGTTTTACTATTTATATGGTATGTGTTTGGGTAAAATGAACATTTTTGTTTTATTCTATAAACTACTGACAACATTTCTCCCAAATTCCAAATAAAAATATTGTCATTTAGAGCATTTATTTGCAGAAAATGACAACTGGTCAAAATAACAAAAAAGATGCAGTTTTGTCAGACCTCGACTAATGCAAAGAAAATAAGTTCATATTCATTTTTAAACAACACAATACTAATGTTTTAACTTAGGAAGAGTTCAGAAATCAATATTTGGTAGAATAACCCTGATTTTCAAGTACAGCTTTCATGCATCTTGGCATGCTCTCCACCAGTCTTTCACATTGATGTTGGGTGACTTTACGTCACTCCTGGCGCAAAAATTCAAGCAGCTCGGCTTTGTTTGATGGCTTGTGACCATCCATCTTCCTCTTGATCACATTCCAAAGGTTTTCAATGGGGTTCAGGTCTGGAGATTGGGCTTTCCATGACAGGGTCTTGATCTGGTGGTCCTCCATCCACACCTTGATTGACCTGGCTGTGTGGCACGGAGCATTGTCCTTCTGGAAAAACCAATCCTCAGAGCTGGGGAAAATTGTTAGAGCAGAAGGAAGCAAGTTTTCTTCCAGGACAACCTTGTACTTTGTTATTTGTACTTTGTTATTTTGACCAGTTGTCATTTTCTGCAAATAAATGCTCTAAATGACAATATTTTTATTTGGAATTTGGAAGAAATGTTGTCAGTAGTTTATAGAATAAAACAAAAATATTCATTTTACCCAAACATACAATTAGTTGAATGGACTCTGTCTGTGTGCAATATTAGTGGTTCGTATGATTTCAGAATAAACTCACCTGTCTCCGTGAGGTTCCTTGGTCATGTAATGAATTTCAAGCAAAGACTCAACCATGAAGACCAAGGAGCTTTCAAAGCAAGTTAGGGATAAAGTATTTGAAAAGCACAGGTCAGGAGAAGGGTACAAAAAAATATCAAAGTCTCTGAATATCCCTGTGAGCACAGTCTACTCAATCTTCAAGAAATGGAAGGTGCATTGTACCACCCAGACACTGCCTAGATCAGGCCGTCCCTTCAAACTGAGCAGCCAGGCAAGGAGGAAACTGGTAAGGGATGCCACTATGAGGCCAGCGACAACTTTGAAAAAGGTACAACGTTCAATGGCTGAGATGAGAGAAAATGTGCATCAGTCAACAATATCCAGAACACTTTGCAAAAGTAGCCTGTATGGCAGTGTGTCTTTACTAAAAATAAGCCATCTCAAACCCACATGGGGTTTTCAACAAAGCACCCGAGTGATCCTGCAAAAGTGTGGCAAAAGGTGTTATGGTCAGACGAGACCAAATTGGAACTTTTTGGTCTAAATGCTTAGCGTTACGTTTGGCGCAGACCCAACACAGCACATCTCCCAGTCAACATCATCCCTACAGTCAAGCATGGTGGTGGCAGCATCATGCTATGGGGATGCTTCTCCTAAGCAGGGACTGGAAAGCTTGTTAGGATTGAAGGAAAAATGGGTGGAGCAAAGTACTGGCAATAACAGGAGGAAAACCTGTTTCAGTCTGCTAAAGACTTAAAACTGGGGCAAAAATTCGCCTTTCAGCAGGACAATGATACAAAGCACAAGGCCTAAGCTACACTGGAGTGGCTTAAGAATAAATGAATGTCCTTGAGTGGCCCAGTCAAAGTCCTGACTTGAATCATATTGAGAATCTGTGGAAAGACTTGAAAACTGCTGCCCATAAGCGATCCGCAAGCAACTTGAGAAGTCTGAATACAATCAACAAATTTCATTTTTTTCTCTTTAGTTTTTGCTGACATTTGCTGTAACTTATCTTACCCTTAGAAGTGTTCAGTTTGAGCATTCAAGTTTGGAAAAAAATATTAAGTTTAAAAAAAAATGTGTATGCATCATTTTGAATTTCACAAAATAGGACACCCTTGGAAGGGTCTGAATACTTTTGCAAAGCACTGTGTGTGTGTGTGTGTGTGTGTGTGTATATATATATATATATATATATATATATATATATATATATATATATATATATATAATATCCTAAAATTCTAGGGTGATGCAAAACTTTTGGGTGTAGGTGAAGTTTTCTTTTTGGCTTTACCTATTGGTGACAATAAAAGGGCATGATGTCTTATTTTGTTATTCTTCACCAAGACAAAAAGGATTAAAGCTGTAGGACTTTTGTCATTTGTTTTTTTTTTTCTGTGTAGCATTGTGACCTTTGACCAGTAAGGCTGTCATATGTCTAGGGTATGTCACTAAAAACCACTTGGTATTTGGCTGAAAGCCGTGTTTAAAATGGTTTGAAAAGGGTGCAGGTGTGCACAGAAAAAAATATTATGGGGGTTGTTTGATGATTTTAGCACATTCAGCCAGACCACTGGATTATGTTTCTGTTGTGTACTTGCAGTAACAAAATACCCATATCATTTGATACAAGTCATCCACTGTTCCACATTCTCACCAAAAACACCACATCAACACCACCTTCTTCAGTAATGCAGAATTTCTACAATAACATTATTATTATTTTTTTAAACTCTGCTTGTGATAACTTTAGGTTCGGTATGAAAGTTCTTGTCACCAGTTTATATCATGTACCCCTGGACTTGACAAAATGATAAACTAGACACACTTACACGAAACGGGCTGTTTAACAGAATCATTTTATTTCACTCTTAACCAGTTCACACATAGACATATGCACACATAACATTGTACCGCCCCCCCCCCCCCCCCCCCCATGTGGTTAAATCATTTGTAACACTGTGACATTTGTGTATTGTGACTCTTTTAAAATATTATCTGTACTATTTAATTATTATTTAGCTTTTTTTTATGACTTCTTATTGCATTTAGGTTATGCATCAGAAAGGGTATTTATATATAAAAAAGGCCTATACCATCAAATATTCTACACAAAAGATCAATGTAAAATCCATAAAACTAAGGTGGCTTACTTAGACTCAGAATAGACTCCAGAGGGGTTCATAGGCTTAATTCTTGGTTTTTTACTTATCGCTCATGTATTTGTTGGAGGTTGCACTGTGCAGGCCTTTTCTTAACCAGGTATGGTAACAGATTCCACTGATGAGGAACCGAGCAGTGATACAAAGTAGTATTGGACATGGCTTTGATAAGCAGTCTGTTCCTCAAGTCAGACATAATATTCATTTTACCAAAACCTCTCTCATGGTCAGCATTATTGATGGGTAGTGTGTAAATAGCACTGAATAGTTGTTTCTGTTTTGGAGGGACGTTCCTTTTTCCCGTTGATTGTATTCGACAAAAGCTTGGTGAGTTTCATTCGTATCGAAACTAAAACGTGTTACCAGACTTTTTAAGTTTTTTTCACCATGTCGCACATGCTCACTTTCATGACTCAGTCTATGTGCTGAAGCAACAATTTGTTCCTGTCATCCTCGGGCATTAGTCAATGGTTCATGTTGTCCACAACTGATTGGATCAACTGATCCTGATTCGCATATGGACATTTCCCACCTTTCTTTAGTTCCACTTGCTTAAATAAGCCTTTGTCGAGTCCAGTCTTGGCTTCTTCTTCATGTTCTAAGGGACATGCTTTGTAACTTTCTATTCTTCTGATGTGCATTTTTAAGTTTTCTTGGTCCTTTGCCAAGTGGCATTTCCGTGCTTGTAAAGTTTGTGAAGGCCAACACAAGAACACAGTTCTTGACTGTTAACTTGGCAGTAAGTCCCTTGACTTAATTTTGCTCAACAGACTTTCTTGCTGGGTTTTGCACTTCTAAAGTGAAATGGTGATTGAGAGCAGTATACATTGTCCAAAAAGCAGAAACACATCGGTAAGAGGAGACAACCCAACAAACCCTAAATATTCTGCCGATCTTCTTTACCTTTGTCGATTATCAAATCGCTCATTGCTCCAGCTGAGTCACATTTTTTAGGGGTTGGCTGTACAAAGCATACAGTGTGACCATGAAGCACTCAAAATGATTCACTCCCCCACCAACATTCGTAAGGGAATCACTGTTAGCTAGCTCAAGCCTGTGATACAGACAATGCCAAATTATAATCGATTTTAGATTGTTTTTACTATAGCCATTCCTTTCCAGACATGCTATCAAAGCATTAAATATAGTTTCAGACATTTCATTTGGTAGTTCCACTAATTCAAGAAACATTGTAAATATTTGATGTAATGTTTTGTCAATATGGACCTACACCTTGTATTCCTTTTAAAGATATTGTGGTAGATAACTTATGTTTTTATTTTCACAACCTTTTGAATTGTTACATTTCATTGTTTGTCTGCTCCAGTTTTGGGAACTTGGATAACTAATATGCTTACAAACGTGGTTTAAGCAGGCTGCTGAAATGAGGACCGCAGCTATGACTACCAGGATTATGTGTTTGTTTGGTTATTGCAATCTTTTTTCAGTGTGCATTTAAAAAAACAAACTGCATCATCCTTACAACACAACAGCTCCATGGTAACCAGAACTGTTGTTATTTATAAACAGCTCTCCATAACATAGCTGCAAAAAAAACCACACATTGTAGATTAGATTTAAAAAAAAAAAAAAAAAAAAAAAAAATCTTTCATTGGTGTTTGTGGTAGTTAGCTTAACAGCACACTCTTCCTTTGGACATGTATTACAATGCTACATTAGTGGTGTGATTTAAAATCATAAGATATTCCTATACACTGAGGACAGGTTTGTTATGGGCTATTATTATGGATAGCTATAAGATAAATAAAAGTCAATTTGCACATACTGTATTGTCATTACAACATAAAGTGAACACAAACATGAAAATACAATATTTTTGTTGCTCATTGACATTTTAGCAAAAACTATACCCCAGGGGAGATAATCGGCAAAATGAGATCCATGTGTTTGAAATTTAAGCATAACAGGTGTAATTACACCCTCAGCCAGTTCCCAGAGACAGACTATCCCAAGGCTATCAGCAAGACCTGAATAAGGGACACCATTACATACACCATTGTATGTAAATCTGCATTAAAAGAGCTCAAAAAACACTCGACAGATTATACAAATTCCATTGTGTGTTATTATAAGCAGTATTAATCAATCACTTAGTCTGTGTAGTCTTTTGTCAGCTCTACAAAACTGTATGAGGGTACAGTTTAAGGTCTAAATTTTACAGTAGAATACTTCTAAGGGCTAACCCTATTTAAAGCATATGGGAAAATATGAGGGAGGTATATAGAAGCTTACCTTTTAAACATACCCTGACAAAAGATTAACTTGAAATTCTGAATCTGAATTACACATACTCGTTTCCCGGGCGGGGGGATTATGTTTGTTGGCGCGGGCGGGGGGGGGGGTAGCCGGTTGGGGGGGGGGTTCGGGCCGGGCGGGCGGGGGGAGCGGTGATTAAATTAAAAAAAGGAATGGGGGATGGGGGGCCCGAAGAGGCGGATGCTGGATAAACCAAAAGGGGATTAAAAAGGCCAGGAGGGCGGCTGAGGCGTTCGTTGTGGGCCCGGCCGAGGTGGCGTGCGTGACGCAGCTTTAATTAAAGGAGGGGGAAGGCTATTTTAAAATAGATGCGGGCTGGGTTTGAGGGTGACGGGGCTGAGCGGGGCGCAAGTGGGTGCGTACGTGATTAACAGTTCTATAATTGGAGAGTCAGACTAACGCGGGCGGTAGCCGGATGAATAAATAAAGGGATGCGGATAAGGGTTGGGTGGTAGGAGTGGGGGATGAGGGGCGCGGCCAGGATAAAAGGATGGCGTTATTCACTCCCCCCCCCCCCCCCCCCCCACCCCCACTATTGTAATAATACTAAAAAGAGGGAAAGGGTGTGGAGAGGTGGGATGTAAGGCAGGGTTGCCGATAAATGTGGGATGTATAGGGGAGGATTTGGGGGGGGGGGAAGCAGGGGGGGCGTAGGGCCCGACGGGGGGCGGGTAGGAAGGATGGTAGGGTGGAGGAAGCGAGGGCTGGCCGGTGTCTGTGTGTAGTTGGACAAAGGGGTATAATTTTATTTTAAAAGATAACGGGCGGGGACGGCGGTTGGGAGGTTGGTCGGGAGATATATAAAGGGACGAGGGGTGGGCTAAGTGGTGGGGGGGCAGTAATAGTTGTAGCGGGGGCAGTGGAGAGGGGGTGTTGGTGGGGGAAGGGGCGTGGCGGGGAGGGAGGCGCAGGGATAGGTAGAGGGCAATAAAGGGGAATGGGGAGGGTATCATGTCGGCAGGGTGAGGACAAGGCGCGCGTGCCGCGTCCAAGACGGCGAATAAGTGGGGGGGCGCGGATGAAAAGAGACCCCTCTGCCCTATTCCCCTCCCTCCCCATGGGGAGGACGGAGGGAGATAGCAGTGGGTGACGGGGAGCGGGGTAGCGCGAAAGGGGGGATAAAAAGATAAAAAGGTCGAGCCGTATAATAAAGCAGAAGGGTGAGAAAAGGAAGGCGGTAATGGGGATAAAGGGGGGAGGGAACGGGGGGGTGCGGAATAGGAACGGGGATTGGCGTAAACAGGTGTAATTACACCCTCAGCCAGTTCCCAGAGACAGACTATCCCAAGGCTATCAGCAAGACCTGAATAAGGGACACCATTACATACACCATTGTATGTAAATCTGCATTAAAAGAGCTCAAAAAACACTCGACAGATTATACAAATTCCATTGTGTGTTATTATAAGCAGTATTAATCAATCACTTAGTCTGTGTAGTCTTTTGTCAGCTCTACAAAACTGTATGAGGGTACAGTTTAAGGTCTAAATTTTACAGTAGAATACTTCTAAGGGCTAACCCTATTTAAAGCATATGGGAAAATATGAGGGAGGTATATAGAAGCTTACCTTTTAAACATACCCTGACAAAAGATTAACTTGAAATTCTGAATCTGAATTACACATACTCGTTTCTATTGCCTTACCTTAGATTTAAATACATTTAATTGCGCATTAAAGCTATTTTAAATGTATTCTGACAATCAATTGTACAACACGCATGTTTTGTTATGTTTGAGTTTCTATCTAAAGCTGTCTCTTCTGGATTTTTGTTCAAAGCTGTCATTGCTTCTGACAGCTGGGCTCAGCCTTTACTGTGCTATTGTTTAGACAGGTGTTATTATAAAGAAAACCACTTTACCTCATGTCCAGATGAAACCAAACACAACATAAAAACTAACAATTGTGGACAAAAATGAACAAAAACAAACTAAGGATAATCTGAAATCTAAAGAGGGTGCATATTTGAGACATAAAAGAGGAAATACATAAAGGATACAATTACTTCTACTCTAGCACAATGATGCCCAACCTTTTCCAAGACAGAGACCACCTTGGAATTGAAATATTTTCCTAGGATCATTACCAGCTTGTAATATATACATCGGTATAATACAATATTGAGAACTATTATATATTTAATACTTCAACAAAGCTCTCTTTTGTGCAAAATGTAATTCCAATTGCAAATGGCAGCAGGCTACCAATGTGACAAACACACACACACACACACACACACACAAAAAAAAACATTCTAAAGATAAACAGCAACTAGTCAGTTGATATGATGGGTTGTGTGCCGAGTGTCAGATTGCAAGTTTAGTACAGTAGATGCAGTTACATTCTTTAGTGACCTGAAATTTGTTAACAGAGCACAGTGAACCTGTACTGCAGTGCACTGGACTTTCTATCTCCTGCTGATAAAAACAATTCTACTGTGGTTTTGGATATACAGCCAGTTCAAAGAGGTTAGCATTCAAGAGATTTAGTACACAATTAACACAATTCTCACTACTATTTTTTCACCAGTAAAAACAGAGTTAATATTTAAAAAAAAAAAAAAAAATAATAATTAATCAATACCTTAAGAGGTGTTCTGACTTGATTCTGCCTGATATAGGATCTGAGCAGAATGTTTGTTTTGATTACATGTAAAACCGAATTGTTTCAACTCACCTTGGCTCGTTCTCCTGATGGAGTCTTAATGGAATGTTCGCTGTGTCACACACTTGATTGTGCTGATGAATGCTAATGACAGATGTAAGAATCCAGAACAGTTTGGTGGGTGATAAAGCCACATTCACCTCTGCTGAAAGGCATCAATAATGTGGCACAGGCAGGCCCCCTCATTTTCAATGTACTGCAAATGAAAAAGGCCATATTTCAAGTCATTTTGTCTTCATTAAACTACATGAAGCTACTCAGAAAAACATTTGAGCATTTCCTTCCTGCTAGATTTATACCAATGCAGTTTTATTTGCCTTTTACCTTGCACTCGCTTAAAAAAATGTCCTTCAGAATTGAACTCTTTCAGCAGTGGAAGATTATTGTAGGATAACTAATTAAATAATTTCAGTGTCAATAAAGAGTATCCTCACTTGGGATTCGTTCACCAGAATGTTTTTGACTGCTATTTCTGCATCATCAAGATTAAAAAATGAAACATCATTAGGACTTACAAGCTATACAAGTCAGTAAAGTCAGTAATTCCCCTTTATTGCATATATACTTATATTATCCAGCATCAGATTCTAGTGAGCGGTGCAAGGTACCGATCTGGACTTTACTGACTAGTGTCTTATACTGAAAGGTATTTTTGAGTGATTTAATGTAATGTATGACACGTCAGAAAGATACACTACTTGTGTAAACATGAACACCCAATTAGGTGTTATGATTGTTATTTACTTCTATAACTAATGGCAATAGAAGAGTTGACAAAAGTTAGCAAAGGTCTCATTGCATGTCATGCTGGATAACCCTCCCTTATGGCACTGTAGATGGCTACAAACAAGTTCTGCTAGCCTTTATACAGAGCAGCTATACGGGCTATTAAAGAAAAATACCTAATACTATAGGAAAGTGGGGCCATTACTTTAATTTATCTTTCTAGAAAGTAATAATTGCTTACAATTGATAATATTTAGTTGTAAACTGAGTCCTAGTTTAAAAGCCTGTAGTTAACATGCCTGAAGAGGTTCTCATAATACACTTGAGCTGAATAAATTATTTGTGAACCTGTCAATCAAACAGGTAATTAAATGACAGCAGGCTGATGAGGCAGAATTAACATTCTTGGGTGTAACTGAGAAGCCTCCACTTTTCTTGTGCTATTCTGTGGCTTGTATACTAATCCGACAGCTTGACAAAAGTGACCAGCTCATTTTGCTTCAGGTGATCTCAGATGCACCACGGAGTGTTTCTGGCGGTAGCCCCTGCCAGTTACAGTGAATTGTAAATATGTTTTGTATACTGTTAGCTACCTGAGGGTCAGTTAATGCTCGGGTTAGTGCTTCTGCTGAACAGAACAAAGGCCAGTTACAGCGGGTGACCAGTTAAAGAATTTAGTTCCCAAGAAGGCGACCTCCAAGGAGACAGAAGAGTGTGTAACACTTCTCTTTCTCTCCCTGCTGGTACCTGAGCCTTGGAGGCCATTGTACTCTTAGCATCATTTCAAATTATTAAATATTAAAATTAATTACTTAGATCCTTATAACATTTTCCAGTAGTCACAAAATGTTATTATGATACTACTATAATTTTAATATAGTGTATATTTTAGAGAGGTATTTAACTACTGGAAACAATAGGAACACATTTTTAATGACAAGGGTCTGGGAGAATTTTGCAAAGAAGCGAGGGGCAAAACTGCAATACTTACTATGGAAGTTGTATTTTTCAGCGATCAGGAATTTGTTCACAGACTACAGGTGGGGAACCATAGGGTATATTTGCAGATATGAAGTGCAGAATTCTTGTAGAGCATATGGCGGACTCATGTAGGGTGGTGTCAACACTATTACATGTCAGTTGGTATGCAAGAGCTGGTGAGGTGGGGATGTGCATGATTCGGCCACCAGATAATATATTGAATTTAAAAAAAAAATGATAAAAGTGAGTACATTTACACAAGTACAAAACTATAATTCACATAACATACTGCTCTTATTTTAAAATATGGCCAGAATATAATCAGGTTATTCTTGTCCTTTCTTTGTGCACTCATAACATGGTAAAACCTTACCGCAGATTAATTCTCATGCTACTTCTTGAAACTGCAATCCTCTTGCCCACCTATATGTCAAAGACAATTTAATCACCTTAAAAACAATTACATCAGGCAAAATAGAACGGTACTTCTGCTGCTGCTGAGTGATAGTAAAAATGGCAACCGTACATTGTTTGATTATAATCTTTGCTTGCTTATTTTACAGCCATGCGTTTAAATTACTGATACAATCAGAGTGAAACCCCATTTTGGAACGGCTTGCCATCTCAGCCTATTTAACTGAATAGAGTGACAAAGACTAGAATGTGAGTACGATTGGGGTATTTATTACTTATGGTAATATAAGGGATGTTCAGAAAGCTGTAGGGGGATAGTAACTGTATTTATTATGTATCAACTGTTTGATTAGTTATTTCTTAGTGGGAATATTTAATACAAACTGTAAGTAGTTTGGTTATGGTGACACCAGCAATTATATCGGTGGAAATCGATACACTGTTGAAAAATATTGTCTGATAATTATTCTTAGGTGCAGTGCCAACTATTACCAAAATAACAATTGGACTTATTTTAACATATAACCCTTTTTCAATATCGCTGTCTGAAAACGCTAGAGATTTACACATTACCATGAACTACCAATAATTCCAAGTTCAATAATTCGAAGCTGATACTTCTTACAAAGATGATATTTATTAAGCATGCAATCAAAATATTTTCAGAAAAAAAAGTTACACATTTAATATGACATTAAAACATTACAATAAGAACTTTGTTTTTAACAACAATTTGCCAGTGAAATATTAGTACATACTGACACACAACAAGAAATTGCACAAGGCCTGAATAGATATTTAAGAGTATTGATACCTAGCCTGAAAACCAGTTGAGTTTCTCTGTGTGTTTTTCTAGCATCAGGGCCCTCTGATCAGGATGGATTAATGCTGAAAGCTGAGGGCTCCATGTGAGTCTTTTTTTTCTTTTTATTATTATTATTATTATTATTATTATTATTATTATTATTATTATTATTATTATTATTATTATTATTATTATTATTCAGAGAGAGCTTTGTAACGTTTACAGTCAGCTTTTATCATTTCCAGACAAAGGGGAATTTTAAATCTCCCATGGCACGCTCTGATTGGCTAGATTGTGCCTGACAGGGCTGAGAATCTTGATTGTTGATTGTCTAGTCTGGAGGTGAATACATGTCATATGTTGATGTCAGTAAATATTAACTTATCAGCTGCTGTGGAAAAATCAATTACAAGAAGTTATAGGAAACAGATTCTGAGCTGAACATAGAACACAGATTCTGTGCTGAACACAGAATTACATTGTATCGTGAGTTTCATAAAAGGCACCATCAAATCCTACACATAAGTAAATATAAAACTGTATTGTAAAAAACATATTTCTAAACTACATTTTATATATTTATAATAGTTCATTTGCACAATGGTTGTAACAATATTTGTAATAGTAATACCCTGTACTCTGGGAGAGGCAGTAAAATGACAAGACATTTCATCAAAGGCACTGAAATGGTTAAAGTAGTTCACAGTATTTAAAAAATAATATCCCAAACGATGTACTGGAAGTAGTGTGCTGATTTATTGGGTAAATTAGAATAATTATCCCAATCCTTATTAAGAATATACTCATTTCTCACCAGCAGCTATTGTTATTTTATATGCAGGATCCTTCCCTCACTGTATTATTAAAAACTGACATTCTTTACTTTTGGTTAAGACGGATGTATGTGACACCAAACACTGCTTCTGGAAAAAACACTTTTGACATGTTAGTGTTTAATGAAAATATATTTTATGTTCAAATAATTGCAAATGTTAATTTTAGAAGAGGTGTCATATTATGTGCTTGATAAGGATCTAATCTATTAAACTGGGAATACAATGCTTTTGTAATAATGTGTAATTAAAAAAGAAAAAAAAAAAACACCAAAGGCACTTATCCACTTACCAAAGTATGAGAACCAAAATAATTAAATGTTTTTACAATGGCTAATAGTAAAGGAAATGAGGACTTAAATGTTATTATATGTGTCAAATAATGATGGCCTGAAATTGAGCAGTAAATAGTAGGGGTGTGCAGAGAACCCATTAATCACTCTCGTACTTGTACTGGTACTCATAACCGTACTTGTACTCAGAGACAAGTACTTGTACTTGTACTCTTAATCATAACTGTACTCATACTCAGAGACCAGTACTTGTACTTGTACTCATAATCATAACCGCACTCATATTCAGAGACTCATACTTGTACTCGTAATCATAACCGTAATACTCAGAGACTAGTATTTGCACTTGTACTCATAATCATAACTGTACTCATACTCAGAGACCAGTACTTGTACTCATAATCATAACCATAATCATACTCAGAGACCAGTACTTGCACTTATAATCACAACCATAATCATACTCAGAGACCAGTACTTGTACTTGTACTCGTAATCATAACTGTACTCATACTCAGAGACCAGTACTTGTACTCATAATCATAACCGTACTCATACTCAGAGACTTTTACTTGTACTCGTAATCATAACTGCACTCATACTCAGAGACTAGTATTTGTACTTGTACTCATAATCATAACCGTACTCATACTCAGAGACCAGTACTTGTACTCATAATCATAACCGTACTCATAGACCAGTACCTGTACTTGTAATCATAACCGTAATACTCAGAGACTAGTATTTGTACTTGTACTCATAATCATAACCATAATCATACTCAGAGACCAGTACTTGTACTCATAATCATAACCGCACTCATACTCATAGACCAGTACTTGTACTCGTAATCATAACTGTAATCATACTCAGAGACCAGTACTTGTACTTGTACTCATAATCATAACCGTACTCATACTCAAAGACCAGTACTTGTACTTGTACTCATAATCATAACCGTACTCATACTCATAGACCAGTACTTGTACTTGTACTCGTACCCATAATCGTACTCATACTGAGATACCAGTACTTGTACTCATAATCATAACCGTACTCATACTCATAGACCAGTACTTGTACTTGTACTCGTACTCATAATCATACTCATACTGAGAGACCAGTACTTGTACTCATACTCATACGGCGACATCAGTGGAATTGGGTGGTGTTAACAGTCGCAGTGCTGTAAAAATGCATTTCTGCCCGATTTTCACTTAGAAAGTGACCAGACCGTGCTTTAATGTTTATTTAACAATGATCTGATTCTTTTGATTTCATTTTACTGTGCAATATATATATATATATATATATATATATATATATATATATATATATATATATATATATATATATATATATATATATATATATGCATAATCATTTACTAGCTGAAATTAAGGAAGTTATGCTTTTTAACTAAAAAAAAGGAATTTGTTCCTTTCGTTCTACTTAATTATTTGTCGAAATTATTGTAGTTCTATTCTTATATTATAATTATTATAATAATTAAAAAAGACCAACCCTCTTACTGGACAAAATAACAAAATAATGCGACACAAGAGACACCAGATCTTACAAAATCAAAAAGACATCGTAAGAAAGAAAGAAAGAAAGAAAGAAAGAACTTTGTTAAGCTAAAAAACTGTTCTCATATGAGACAGGCAATATAATGTTGCTTTGCTTATCTTATACCCCTAGTCTAGGTAAAGAACAAATATTAATACAATAAGACATATCACAAAAACAACTGAAACAGACACATTTTCCACGGACATGTGCACATGGACATAAAAAATAACCTTGAAAATAAGCTGAGATCCCTAAATAAACCTAATATTAAAAATAAAAATAAAATTTAAAAAGTTTGCATTTTTAGAAAGAATATTCTTGGGGATGTATATATGTAAGTATTTGGTGACTCCAGCTCTGCTTTCTGCTCTCTGGAGAGCTGGTGTTTTGCCATTGATTCAGTCAGAATAAAATAATGACTTACTCAAAGGTGTCCCAGTGTCCATTGTTTCATTATAAGTTCTTCCCAAAATGAGGTGAAGACAAATTTGACATCCATTTCTAAACACATTAGTGAAGCGTGAAATATACAACATGTTCCACAGTCCAGTGACAAAAGCAGCAAATGAGACCTCAGTGGCAGTTTGTCAATGTGATATAAATAAATGAAATGTTCTTTGCTTCTCAAGATATATTATTATTTTACTTAAATGCTATTTCTGGGTGGTTTGAGTATAATTAATGTAATGTAATTCTTCTCAATCAACCATGTTCGTGCAGAGCCATCGTTATCATTATATTATGGCAGATGCCCTCTTAAAGCTAATGGGATTTTAGAATGTTGAGATTCACAGTCATTTCTTGTAGATAAGTGACCTTATCTTTCATTACGTTTTATTGGGGCACCTTTCTGTCGCTGCCTCAATTATCTAGAAGGTAATGACACTGCATCAGACATTAATGCTTAAATCTATTCAACTTGCAGATCAAACAAGGGAACATTTTGGGGTAGAGACACCAAAACACTAGTTTTCTATTAAACGAAAAGCAGGAAATGACACCACAACCGCGTATCTAAAAGTATGTTTTTCCTGCAAAAAAATTAAAAACTACAAACAACCACATAACAAATGTAACTATGAAACAGAAATAACAAACTAAATAACAATGAGAATAGTTAAATTACTTTTTAAGTACTTGTATCATAAAACTTGTATCATTATTACTGTAATATAAAGCTAAGGAGTAAAATGCATACAATTTCACAGTCATTTTTGGTCTTGTTTACTATGTTTGTTGAAGGACTTTTGAATAGCACTGCATCTCTCCTCCGTTACTGTATTTGACATGTTTAAATCTTCAACTGGACTGCACAATGGCCTCAGTTTTAGTTGTTTTTTATTCATTTATTAGTATTTTTTGACAGAAATAGTTATACATTATGAAAGCTTATGGATGACCTTCGTGTTCCTCAACAGTGAAATGAGTGAATAGTTTCTACACAACCGTTTAGTGTTTTGCTTCCTTTCTTCACACTGTCCGGGTATAGAGTTGGAATATACAGATGACGCAGCAAGCCTTTTTCTAACCCACACAATACTGGCAGTGTTTAAGAGCTTGGGTCTGGCCTAATGTCAGAGCTCTGCTTTCTGTTTTACAGGTCTAAAGCCTTCCAGGTTTTAGACCCACTGCCAGAAACAATTAATCTGAAACAGCAATAATATATATATATATATATATATATATATATATATATATATATATATATATATATATATATATATATATAAAAACTGTTAAAATGCAGATCTCTAAGCAGTTTTATGAACGGAAAGAAAACCAAACACCAGTTTTTGGCAGAAACAATGATTTCAAGGGTGCCATTAGATGTAATTTATTTGTGGTTGATTTAAACATATGTTAACAATAACATGTACACTTTTAAATTTGCCTCAAAATTTCTTCTGATTTGTGTACAAACTTCCTGTATGACGTGTAGGCATGTTTGTATGTATGTATGTATATAGGTACAATATGAATACATACAGTTATACCTACTTTTAATGGCCACTCAAAGGAATGTCTTTAGAAATGGGTGGCCTTTTTACTGATGTAATTAAATATAGTGAATATAACTCTAAGGGGATTCATTATAGGCAGGTGGTCCCGTACAGTCGGTCTGTAGCGCAGGTTACACTGTTTCTATTGTTAGAACTGAATAGATTAGTTTTAGTCTCCGTGTGAAACTGATCTTTCCATTTATTTACACACAATATTAATCGAGGCAAAATATCATATCTAAAGAGCTGAATGTGAGGCTGAATTTGAGTAGGTTAGAAATTACAAAAACATTTGTTGAGTTGGCTTTGGGTAGTAATGTGATGATAGTATTGATGACCCATGTTATTATATATGTTTCTTAAAATAGACAGAAGTCTGTTCCTCCTCTACCTTGTTTCTCTCACAAATACAACTTTTTTCACATCAGCAAGTGTTTGAATTTTCAGTTTCTCTCCATCTAGAGCAAAAAAAAAATGTCTGCAGTTTATTTATGTTTCAGATAGGAAGATAGGAAAGTGTTATGACTCGTATATTACAGGAATATATTTTTGCATGTACCTAAATATGAATATGGAGAATATATATTACCACACTACATATATATATATCTAATATATATATATATATATATATATATATATATATATATATACACACACACACACACACACACACACACAGTGGCTTGCAAAAGTATTCAGACCCCTGAATTACCGAGTTACATATGGTACATTGAAATTTCGTTCTGTTTGATATTTTATTTTTAAACACTGAAACTCAGAATCAATTATTGTAAGGTGACATTCGTTTTATGTTTGGAAATATCTTTAAGAAAAATAAAAAACTGAAATATCTTGCTTGCATAAGTATTCAACCCCTGTGCTGTGGAAGCTCCCAGTTTGCACCGATGAAAGAAATTGCCCTAACGAGGACACAATTACCTTACCATTGGCCTCCACCTGTGAACCATTAAAGTTGCTGTCACATTTTCTGGATAAAAACCCCACTGTTGTAGGATCATTGGTAAGGCTGTGAATCTGAAGGAAAATGAAGACCAAAGAGCATTCTACAGAAGTTAGAGATAAAGTAATACAAATGCATAGATTAGGGAAAGGGTACAAAATAATATCCAAGTGTTTGGATATCCCAGTGAGCACAGCTGGATCAATAATCAAGAAGTGGAAGCTGCATCACACCACCCAGGCACTGCCAAGAAAAGGCCGTCCCTCAAAACTCAACACTTAAACAAGGTGTTACAGAAACTTGGTTGTCTGAGAGTGATGGGGACGAATATAATATTTTTGTGGGTATACACTGTATAGGAAAGACAGGCAGGACAGAAGAGGAGGAGGGGTAGCGCTATACATAAGAAACAGTCTTGAAGCCCAGGTGTTAAACCTGGACAAAGAAAATAAAACCGAATCAATATGGGTCAGAATAACAGACAAAAATTCAAAAGGCATAATAATAGGAGCATGCTATAGACCGCCAGATTCAGACGGTGAGCACAATAATCTGTTATACAATGACATTAGAAATGTGTGTAGCAAAGGAGAAGCCATACTAATGGGGGATTTCAACTTCCCCCAAATAAAATGGGAAAACCCGGTGGGTAGCGCGAAGGATGAAATAGAAATGGTGGAAATGACAAATGACTGCTTCCTAACACAATTTGTGAAGGCACCCACTAGAGGGGAGGCATGCCTTGATTTAGTCTTTTCAAATAACGAAGATAGAATAACTAAAACAGAGGTCAGAGAACCACTGGCAAACTCAGACCACAACATGGTCTCATTTGAAGTGTTTTTTAAAACCCCAAAAGTAATGACTAAAGCTAAGGTTTACAATTTTAGAAAAGCAAACTATGAAGGTATGAAACAGAGACTAACAGAAGTAGATTGGAGTAAAATAGAGAAAACACCCACAGAAGAAGGATGGTTGTTCTTCAAAAATGTAGTACTAGAGGCGCAAAACAATTATATCCCTAAAGTAGACAAATCTAAATGTAAAACTAAATTGCCAAAATGGTTTAATAGATCAATTAAAAAAAATATTCAGCGAAAAAAGGCACTTTACAGAGCATTAAAAAAGGACCAAAAAGAAAGTACGCAGAAAGAGTACACGGAACTGCAAACGCAAGTCAAAAAGGAAGTTAGAAAGGCCAAGAGAGAAATAGAAATGAACATTGCTAAGGGAGCTAAAACCAATTCCAAAATGTTTTTCCAATATTACAACAGCAAGAGAACATTCAAAGAGAAGATTAAATGTTTAAGAGATACAAATGGCAAAATCGTAGATGAAGAAAAAAAATAGCAAATATATTAAATGATTACTTTTCACAAGTTTTTACAAAGGAAGATACTGACAATATGCTCCACATGTCATCCAGTTCCTATCCAGTTTTAAATAACTTCAGCATAACTGAGGCAGAAGTGTTAAAGGGACTAGGAGCTCTTAAAATAAACAAATCCCCTGGGCCAGATGAGATCCTCCCAGTAGTACTCAAAGAAATGAAAGAAGTAATTTACAAACCGCTAACCAAGATCATGCAGCAGTCTCTTGACACAGGGGTGGTACCGACAGACTGGAAAATTGCAAACGTAATACCGATCCACAAAAAGGAAAACAAAACTGAACCAGGTAACTACAGACCAGTAAGCCTGACTTCTATTATATACAAACTTATGTAAACTATAATACGATCCAAAATGGAAAATTACCTATATGGTAACAGGGTCCTGGGAGACAGTCAACATGGTTTTAGGAAAGGGAGATCGTGTCTAACTAACTTGCTTGATTTTTTTGAGGATGCAACATCCATAATGGATAATTGCAAAGCATATGACATGGTTTATTTAGATTTCCAGAAAGCTTTTGACAAAGTCCCGCACAAAAGATTAATTCTCAAACTGAACGCAGTTGGAATTCAAGGAAACACATGTACATGGATTAGGGAGTGGTTAACATGTAGAAAACAGAAAGTACTGATTAGAGGAAAAACCTCAGAATGGAGTGTGGTAACCAGTGGTGTACTACAGGGATCAGTATTAGGTCCTCTGCTATTCCTAATCTATATTAATGATTTAGATTCTGGTATAGTAAGCAAACTTGTTAAATTTGCAGACGACACAAAAGTAGGAGGAGTGGCAAACACTGTTGCAGCAGCAAAGGTCATTCAAAATGATCTAGACAAGATTCAGAACTGGGCAGACACATGGCAAATGACATTTAATAGAGAAAAGTGTAAGGTACTGCACGCAGGAAATAAAAATGTACATTATAAATATCATATGGGAAATACTGAAATTGGAGAAGGAATCTATGAAAAAGACCTAGGAGTTTTTGTTGACTCAGAAATGTCTCCATCTAGACAATGTGGGGATGCTATAAAAAAGGCTAACAAGATGCTCGGATACATTATGAAAAGTGTTGAATTTAAATCAAGGGAAGTAATGTTAAAACTGTACAATGCACTAGTAAATCCTCATCTTGAATATTGTGTGCAGTTCTGGTCACCTCACTATAAAAAAGATATTGCTGCTCTAGAAAGAGTGCAAAGAAGAGCGACCAGAATTATTTCAGGTTTAAAAGGCATGTCATATGCAGACAGGCTTAAAGAATTGAATCTCTTCAGTCTTGAACAAAGAAGACTACGTGGCGACCTAATTCAAGCATTCAAAACTCTAAAAGGTATTGACAGTGTCGACCCAAGGGACTTTTTCAGCCTGAAAAAAGAAACAAGGACCAGGGGTCACAAATGGAGATTAGACAAAGGGGCATTCAGAACGGAAAATAGGAGGCACTTTTTTACACAGAGAATTGTGAGGGTCTGGAATCAACTCCCCAGTAATGTTTTTGAAGCTGACACCCTGGGATCCTTCAAGAAGTTGATTGATGAGATTCTGGGATCAATAAGCTACTAACAACCAAACAAGCAAGATGGGCCGAATGGCCTCCTCTCGTTTGTAAACTTTCTTGTGTTCTTATGTTCTTAAGGAGACTTGTGAGAGAAGTCACAGAGAGGCAAACATTCACTTTGAAGGAGCTACAGATTTCAGTGGCTGGGAGTGGAGCAATGGTGCACCAGTCAACCATATCAAGAGCTCTGCATAACACTGTCCTTTATAGGAGGGTGGCAAGAAAGAAGCTGTTACTCAAAAAGTACCATCTGAAAGCACATCTGGAGTTTGCCAGAAAGCATAAGAGTGACCCAGCTGCGATGTGTGAAAAGGTTTTGTGGTCAGATGAGCTTTTTTAGTCAAAACTCAAAGCGCTATGTGTGGTGCAAACCTAACACTGCCATTGCCTCAAGACACACCATCCCTATATACAGTGAAGTATGGTAGTGGCAGCATCATGCTGTGGGGATGCTTCTCATCAGCAAGGACTGGGCATCTTGTTACAATTGAAGGAAGAGTGGATGGAGCAAAATACAGGAAAATACTGCAAGAGAATCTGCTTCAGTCTGCTAGAAAACTGGAGTTTGGGAGGAAATTCACCTTTCAGCAGGACAATCATCCCAAGCACAAGGCCAAAGCAAGATTGGAGTGGCTCAAAAACAAAAAGGTGAATGTCCTACAGTGGCCCAGTCAAAGTCCTGATCTCAATCCCATTGAGTATCTTTGGCACTATTTGAAAATTGTGGTCCACAAGCGTCGTCCAACCAACCTGAACAACCTGGAGCAAATCTGCCAAGAAGAATGGGCCAAAATCACTCTGACACTGTGTGCAAAGCTGGTACATACTTAGCCCAAAAGACTTAAAGCTGTTATTGCAGCGAAAGGTGGCTCTACCAAATATTCATCTGTGGGGGTTGAATACTTATGCAAGCAAGATATTTCAGTTTTTTATTTTAATTAAAAATATTTCCCGACATAAAACCACTGTCACCTTACAATAATTGATTCAGAGTTTCAGTGTTTAAAAATAAAATATCAAACAGAATGAAATTTCAATGTACCATTTGTAATTCAGTAATATGAGATAATTGGCCAGGGGTCTGAATACGTTTGCAAGGCACTGTGTGTGTGTGTGTGTGTGTGTGTGTGTGTGTGTGTGTGTGTGTGTGTGTGTGTGTGTGTGTGTGTGTGTGTGTGTGTGTGTGTGTGTGTGTGTGTGTGTGTGTGTGTGTGTGTGTGTGTGTGTATATATATATATATATATATATATATATATATATATATATATATATATATATATATATATATATATTATAAATTATTCATTCTACATATCCCAAATACTGTGTAAATTGAAATGAGACTGGACTGAATGCCTTTCTCTTTCAAAGCAGAAAGTGGACTGAATCTTGGCTGACATAAGCGCAATATGGGAACAGAAAGCAGAAATGGAATGTTGAAGAGACGTCTTTCAGGAAGACTTCATTTTTTTACCCTTTAGCTCTCTTCATATTCCATATATGGGAATCTTCTACAATACAAGTCATGCAATAAAAAAATCTGTTTTGGATAGTCACTTTCAGGTTCAGATGCCTGTATAATTTACCTAGGAGACCTTGTAATAGTACTAGTGTTATATTAGTTTTGTGCCTTGTATCAGAGTGCATTCTCACAGAAGTAACCACAGAACAATTGTGACATATTTATCATATTCACTGGTTAGCCAAAGAGTTTAACATCCTTTAGAAGTTGTTTAGACTACAAAAAAAAAAAAAACCTCTTAAGAGCTTTTGTTCAACACACTTAAAAATAAAAAGGGCAATTGAATTGATGTGTTGCTACATCTCCAGACGGAGTAACTAAGGAAAATGTGAGAGATTAAACATATTTACGTTATTGTTTCCCATGCTTGTATTGAAGCACTATGGATGCACAACTATAAACTCTGCTACTGCCTCATTATTTGGGGTTTTTCACATTCTATTGGACTCCAAACCAATAGCTTGTCTAAGTCCACGTCTCATCTAAGTCTCCCAAGACTAGTCTAGTGTGCTCTTCCCTGGTCCAGTTAGACTTGTCTAAGGACAGTTTACTCAGCAATTTACATTAAAGTGATAGGACTTTTGAATAATAAACAGCTGCTATGCATTTTATCACTATGCACCAAAGGTCAAGAAAATAATAATGGCAGTCTTCTTCTTCTTCTTCTTCTTCTTCTTCTTCTTCTTCTTCTTCTTCTTCTTCTTCTTCTTCTTCTTCTTCTTCTTCCTTAGCAGACACCCTTACCCAGGGTTACTTACAGTTGTATACATAAAATACATATTAAGAATTATAGTACAATTAAAAGCAAGATACAAGATACAATGACTTCAGTCCTAATGAAACATAACATAACCTACAATGAGACATAAAAGTTGAAAAGTAGTATTTGTATCCAAACCAGGATTCAAAGTTTTTTGTTGAAAAAGGCAGTTATCCCACCACAGCAGACAAAATAGATGCAACACAAAATATGTAATGTTTTGAGTAAATATTCACCTGGAGAGCATACACCAGCTGCTTTAGACTTGGCCAAGCCTATACTAATAAACAGCCTTTCATCAGGGATCCTGTTTTAATGATTCAACAATCATCGATTATCGAACAATTGTATGGCTTAATGAAGGCTGGTTCAAAATCACTGAGATTACCAGAGACAGCCTACAATAAAGAGTGCTTCATATGTTTCTATGCATATTCAGTAATTCTTTTGATAAACACAAGTTCACAGAGCCCAAACATACACCCCAGAGATTATCCACACACAAAATTACAGTGACCACCCAATACTGATTACTCCAACAATAGTGATGTACAATATATCTTGTAAATGATACTAATGTCACACAGATCTTGGTCTCTAGTACCACCTTGAATTAATAAATGACTGCAAGGAAAAAGGAAAACCCCTCAGTGAGAGGAAGCCTTTGGGATCCAACTCCATAAATCACATTTGCCACTGACAAACACATTGCCATGGAAACCTAACTTTGTAATTAGGACAGATGGAATACATCAGAGCTGATTGTATATACTGTACGATTATGCAACATTGCATGGTGACTTAATGGTGAGAAACATCTGTTATCTGAACTCACTTATGGGGAGAGGGAGAAAGAGAGAGAGAAGAGAGAGAGAGAGAGAGGGAGAGAGAGAATGGACATAGATAAAAATCTGGTTTAGAAAAACAGACCCAGACATTGTGACATGAACAATCTGGTATGGCAGGCTTAACCAACCCTGTCATGATGTTCCCATGAAATCTCTGATAATGGGATGGCTGCAGAGGAAGGTGTTTATTTACTGCAGCAGACAATTCCAAAAAGTGATCTAAAACAGAAAGACAAGCAGTGACCAGAACTTCAGAAGCACTGACATAAAATCCTTGGATCTGAGCAGATGCTCACCTAAGCAGGACACAAAAACACATAAGCATAGAATATTGTGTATCTAATACAGAATTATTATACATATTATGTTCACCACTGAAGGGACCAAATAGAAAAGTTCTGAGTTAACTCAATGAAGAATGGAAAACTACTGAATCAACATCCTGTAAATGACTTATGAAACAGGGGAAGTAAGCCCAGAATGTTCTAGTACATCAGTATGTTGCAACAAATGTCCGGAGACAGTTGAAAAGTACAAAGTTTAAGTTTTGAGGTTTAAAACCTGTACTAACCAGTTGATAAGAGGAACATAACAAACGTGCAGGGACGGGGACATAAGCCCGAATGTTTGTGCTGATTGATCAAACCAAGGGGTATAGCAATAATTAAGGGGGAGTAATTAGGGAATTGTTTGCTGCGTGCTTGATTGTGATAGGGGTAAGGGATCATATGAAGAAACTATATAAACCATGTAAATGCTTTACCCCGGTAGAATACTCTAGTTACTGATGAAGTGACTGATGTTCTCTGGAGATCTCTGTTGTTGATGACCACTGCAATAAACCTTTGATGCAAAGACCGGTGTGATCGTTTGTCTTTGAGCAACTTTAGAGCTTCAGCAAATTAACCCTACACCACTTAATAAACGATGCTGATACACGTACAGTATTACATGTACACTTGCTACAAGTCCAGTATTACCAACAAATCTCCAACAAAGGACTTCCTTTATTCCTTTCAGAACAACTTTTCCAAATTCACTATACAGACTGAGGCTAAGAGAACTCTATAGAAATTGGGCAGATGAGCTGATTTATGCATGCAATGTTTATATGTGTATGTTGTGAAGCCGCAAACTTCCACAAAATAAGCTATATGTCAATGTGTAAAAATAAATATGGTTCTTAACACACTGGCAACTACAATCTGTGTTACTCCAATGTTAGGCACTTTGCAGCCTCTGTCGTCCGTTGTCCACTCCCCCCAAGTACCACGTTAATGGATGATGGTACCAGAGAAACTTGAATTACAAAATCAAGTATTTGGGGGCAGCAATGTATTCGGCCAATATGTTAAACGGTACATCACTTGTAGAGGGCTTGACTTGAACATTACGTTTTAATCAAATTGTCTTAAATAACAGTATTATTCCCATATTGTGGTTTATTTAAGTCATTTGCTATATGATAAACCTACAGATGTGTATACAATGCATTATAACCAGCTTGTTAAATACATTGTAAGCTAGCAGGCGTGAATGTGAGTGATTTGTATTTATGTAAAACAGCAAACTATGTGTACCCTAAATAACTTAAACAAATAACTAGTAGGCCTACAGTTAATTTTTCATTCTAAACAGATGTTTTCAATGTATGACTTTTTGGTATCCACAAAGTACATTTGCATGTGTTTCCTCTACCAAGTGCAGAATATATAACTGATTAGTTGATCTAAGTATGCTGCAAGTATTTACATTGGCCCTTGTGGGACATGAAAAAAAAAATGTATGAAACAAAGACAAATGTGGGTATGTATTTGTTATATGATTATGAATACCTAAATAAATTAACAAAGCTTTAATCAAACACAGATTCAAGGGATTTATGTTTGCTGTTGTTGTAATTATATATTAATAAAAGCTTGAAAGGCAAATTCATAGATTTATATAGTTATTATAAGCTTAATTCATATTGGCCAAGTCTTTGTGAATCTGTTTGAATAAGCTGGAAATGGATGATATTTCTGCCATGAAGTTCTGGTGCTTTAACAACCTGACAAGTTTATTTTAAGTGAACTGTTACCATAAAATACATGAAGTCTCCGAACAGTCTGTAGTATTTCTTTGAATATCATCAATGTTTTTACACACAGAGGAAAACCACAGGCTGCAACATGTTTACATTTTAGAAATGAAAAAAAAAAAAAAAATCAATGAGTTATATTTATGATATTTTAATGCAAACCATTTAAGCAATATAGCATTTCTTGCAGGCTCAGCTGTCCCTAAATGTAGTACTTCCAAAACAAAACTGTGCAAAACAGTTCATAGCATCTTAACTCCTGCTAGATTTCCAATACTTGGAAATATACTGTGACCCATATGTATCAAATATATCTGCTCAAATGTGCTGTTTCAACAATGTATAGTAAAATAACAAGACAACAGTACTATTTTTTTTTGTGAAAAGAACAAAGCGTTAACAAGTCCTTTTCACCAGTTTCTGTAGTCATATTGCATGTGAACTTCTTATACAATCTAATACGAAGTGAAAGGTGATTTAATATGAATAGCAAATTATTAAAAAAAAGTGAGGTACTGTACATCGCCTGTGAAAACTATTTATTTATTTATTATCACTCCTGCTAAGGTGTGAAAAAGACAAAGCACAAGTAAACATGATCTACCTGTGTGGACATTCATGAATGTGACAAAGTTTCTTCCTGACACCTTATCTGACAAGTCCCCATCTATCATCACTATGTCTGGACCTCAATGCACCATACTTAAGGATACTGTTAAAAGTTTTATGTTCCACAAGCAATTAAGCAGAGACAATGATCTTATTATTACTGAATACATTTTGGAAACCCAATAATTTATTCAATGTGATCTGCGCGATTGCATTACATTAATGACTGGAACGAAGACTGGAATCCCTGCACGATATTTCTTCTTTTATTCTTAAAAAAAGTGTCTTTGAATATGTTAGCTTCTATATTCATTGCCAACTATTTCTTACATTACAGTTGCCATAATCGTCAAAGGACACTCTGTAACAGACACTGTTGCGAAGCACTGCAGCATGAAAATGTCAGAAGTGCTCGATTATATAAGGTTGTATTCATATGAAACATTGTCATTCTATTCATGATAACCAATGTTCATATCCAGAGGGTGGAGGACTCCTTCAGGTAGCCTTCAGGTAGTTGAAAAAAACAACAACATTTTGCTCATTAAGAACTCTTAAGAAATTAAATGACGCAATGAAGCGTAAATTCATGTCATGAAATACAATGTTGATTAAATGGGGCTTGAGTGGCCTTGCAAATTGTAGTATCTAATATCTAATTCCTTAATGGCAAAATTACCAGTGAGATAATGCAACAACTGCTGAAAGGTGTCGTTTTGAACAAATCAAAAACAGGATATATAAAATCAACCACACACAAAGTGAGTTATGCTTGAGTTATAGAACTACATATTTATTCAGCTATAATAAATAGAAAAATAAGGCTATGTACACATTTGTTACAGAAAATTTGAAAGGAGTCTAATACAGTTGCTTAGCTGAACGACCAAAACAAATGGCCTCATCCACTGACCAGGAAATGGCTTCAGCCAATGGTCAGGTAATGTCCCCACTGCAAAAAGCTTTTTGAGTTTTGGTGTAACGTGACTCTATCAGTATACTCTATCCAACGCACTGTGCATTGATATTTGAGATTTCTGTGTCCTTTGTTTGGCTGCATCTCATGAGTGCATCCAATCTCAAATCTTGTTTTATTTAACTTTAGGGAGATATTGTCAAACTATAACATGATTAATTATGGCTTCACAAGTAACATAACAAATTATGTTTTTTTTTTTTTTTCTTTCTGATTACACAGTACTGGGGTTGGTGATGAGTAATCTAGGGTCTGTGAAAATGTTGTCCTTCCAATCCCCGCTCATTTCTTTTTATGTGAAATGGAAGCTATTTTAAACTTGAGGAAACACAAACTCAAACAAAAGCAGTATGAGTAATGAACCTGTTTATATTAACAGACAAAAGTCACAGAATGTTTTTATGTACCTAATGATAATAACTTCATGTGAATATACTCTGTACATGCTTTATTTATTTCTCACTTTTTTAAACATAAAAAAATAACAATAATAATAAATGCAGTGTGTATGAGAAGTTCATGAATGGAACAATAACGATAATAAAATTTCAGAATGAAGAACAATCTAACTGAATATTTCATGGTGGAGCATAGTTAATACATTTTACACTGATTGTATGCTTCAAATCGACACTGGGAGCACCCCAAGCTGATGGATTTGTTGTTAGTCATCTTTTGTTGTGATATTTAAGGGATCATATTCTGAACAGACATATATTGCCTCATCTGGCCTTGTGAGCGTGAAAAGACCTATTTAGAAAGATTGGTCTATTAATTGATTAATTACAAATATAAAATATATTTTGTTATCCATGTATATAAAATACATTGAAAACAAATAAATCATTGTGGTGTGTAACTGCAATTTAAAAACCTGTTAAAATAATGTATAGGTTCTCTTTGTTAAAAAACAATGACTCTGTATTAAAGGTCTTTTTAATAAGTAATTACACATTTACAATATATCTGGTTGTAACTGCAAATAAACTAATTGAAATGTGTGCTTCTCTCTACTTGTTATAGCTGTTTATATGTTCTGACTGCTGTTCTTTTATGCAATCCCTCTTACAAAACGTTAAACATGACCGTCACCTATGAAAGTGTTGATCGGCCTGCAAAGATTAGCCATGTGATTCTCAAGGGTTTTATAGAAATGGTCAGTGTTATTCACGTTTACAAAATACTGCACTTATTTAAATATTTCAACAGTGAATATTTAACCAGGGGAGCATAATGCATGTATTATGAATGCAAGAGACTTGAGGGAAGGACGTTAATCAAATTTTAAATTCTTTGCTAAATGGAGTAAAATATAAATAAGAAGATACCAAAAGGGGTCAGGTTTTTTTTTTTTACTTGCAGTGTTTTTGTAATACAGCACATTGAAATCCCTGTCATAAAATATAATCTACAAATGTATTTGTGTTATATTTAACATATATTTGCTTCCAACTGAACTAGATTATCTTGTGGAAGTACTATAAATGCTATATGACAGGGGTTTTCAACCTTTTTTTTTTTAACTGTACCCTCTATTTCTGCTCACTGAATGGTAACACAGTTGCAATAAAAGGCAGAATAATCTGATTAACACATTTCTTTTTTTCCTCCTTTATTTAATATATAATGTTTCACAACAGTGGGACTGACAAACTAGTTATTTAAGACAGAATACCAAACAGTAGGCTTCATTCTTAAAACTTAATTACATGCCTTTGAATTAAAAGACAGTATTTAAGAAACCTCTGGAAACACTTGTATTCACTTTCTATTTGGCAAATTCATTATAAATAACACAAAATAGACTGCATTGTAAATGTTTATCATGTTTACCTTTTACTTCCCACTGCAGCGTAATTATGTGTGCTATTTAAAATATTTACGATAGCAAAAACATTAACCTCAAGATAAAACTATAATAACTAACATTGATGAACTTTTTATTATAGTGACTATAACATTTATCGAAAGGGACTCTGTATAACTCTGTATAACTTTCTGTTGCACTTTATGTAGACATTTGTGTTTTCTTACTTCATTTTTCTGTTACAGGTAATAAATGCCATTTGCCATTGCAGTTCTAACCAAAGTTTATATAAATTACTGAGCGGAAAATCTTTCCATGTGCAGGGGTTGGACCTTTTACCAGCTGTATAAGTTGGAGAAGCTCCTGTGGCTGTGTGCATGTGTAGCTTTTCTATTGAAAACATTATGTTACACTGAAATTCAGAGTTAAATGAGTCAGTAATGAGGAAATCTGGTTTTCCGTTTAAGAATAAATGATATAATTTGCAATTATAATCTGATGTTTAGTTTCCACCCAGGAACTAAGAAAAAAAAAAACAAGCAAGTTATTAGAGGTGCATTAAATAAAACAGCAGAAGCCACAATGTAAATAGAACTTATTGTATGTCAAGCAGCGTTGCAGATGTTTCTTCTTATGTTTATTTAGGCCTGAATTGGCTTCCTCAGCTTGTTTTAAAATACATTTACACCTGGTGATTAATATAGTCACATTAGGATTACTAGTAATGCTTGGATAGTTTCCCATTTTGGAAATCTGAAATGTCAACTGTTTTAACAATCCAAGTTATTGTAGAAATCATAGTAAGATAAAAACATGATGTACTTTAAGTCTATTATTTTTTGGAGGAATTAATTAATTAGTTATGAGGATAAGGTTCTGAAACTGTATATACTTTGGGGGGACATGCATCAAGCATTTGTGATGGCATTAAGGCCATAGCTCTGAGTTTATGCCAGCCTTAAAATTGCCCTGTATCTATCATGACACTTTTGGCAGGTTAAGGCTGTGTTAGCACCGTCAAAATGTGCTCTGCTGTGCAATGCACCTTGCCGCTCATTAGCCATGCATTTTAAGGCGTGCCAAGCCTTAATTATATGCACAGGCAAATTGTAGGTGGGGATACTTTGTAAATTAAGGCTACGATATTAAAATTAGATTTTTGAAGCGGCAGAAGAGCAGTGCCGGATTGATATAGAATTCAGTGCCCCGTGGAAATTAGTTTCCCCTGCTTAATGGACTACATGCAATCACATGGCCTTTCACCAAGGTTTGTTTTGGTCAAATCCCAAAGTGACCACTTTTTTTCTGAAGATGTAATAAATTCACAAATGACAATCATTGATAGTTCATCAATGGTCGGCCAAGATGTCCTCGGCTCACCGCGTACCAGCGACCCCTGTAGACTGGCCAGGCGCCTGCAGGCTTGCCTGTAAGCTGCCTAGAGCTGCGTTGTCCTCTGATGCTGTTCTGGGTTGGCTGGCGGGCCTGCAGAGTGAAAAGAAGCAGTCGGCTGACGGCACACGCTTCGGAGGACAGAGTGTATGGCAAGCCATCGGGGCTACAAACATATTGACACAATGTGTAAGAAAGTGACCAATGAGAACCGGTATTGATCAATCGAATATAATAGAATAATTAACTCTGTGAACTGGTCAGTGTGGTTAACATTTATTATGCAGCCCTATAAGGGTAATTGTGATTGACTGTATCTGAAATTCCACAATACATTGTTGGCAGGGTATATGCCAATACAAAGTATTACATGATTTAAAAACTATACACTGATTGGCCATGTGCTAACATGTTGAATCAATGCGTTATGGCCCTCTTGGCATAAAATGTAAAATCATTTCACATTAGTGGTTTGTCTTTGCAACTTACTTGCTTGAAATCGCTTCTTATTCACAATATAATTATCACAGTAGACATGGGCTAAAATTTGTGCCGCAGCAGAGCTACTTTACACTCTGCCAATTTAGCGCTGCATCCGCCAATCTTGATACATGTCCCCCTATGTGGTTTAAATAATCTGGCGACAACAGCTTCAAACATTTACTTAAATGACATAGAAAGACCTATGTTTGCTAAAAGGTTACAGACAAAAAAAGAAACTGGGGCTCATAGATTTCTGAACCTGTGCTTCTTTTTAAGTTGTAAGTAGCAAAAGAATGGAATCAACATTGAATCAACATTTAAATGGTTCTTTTGTGTAGAATTATTGTGTAATGCTGGTTAAAGCTTCAATTATTGTATAGCTATACCCTATGTGTCAAAACGGCTTATGTTTTTTCTTTGCTCTGTTTGAATCAAAATGTTTTTAAGCAAATAACATGTAATAAGATTTTGCTGGACAGCATCAGTGGTCATGTCTTAACGAATATAGAACAGGTTTTTTTTAGTATGCATCTAGTCCCGACTAAACAAATATCAACAGTTAAGCGAGGTATGCATGGATAGTTAGTTGAGGAGACATTTTTAGTGTACAAAGTGTACACTAAACCTTATATTGGTCAGCACCTTCTTAATAAAACCTTTGTGGGTTTTAAAAAAATCCTTTAATACATCGCCCATCATTTTTTTTAATTAGAAAACTCATAAAGGTAATCACAAACACATAACAAAATAATGTGTAATTATATATATATTATATATATAATATATATATATAGATCTATATATATATATATATATAATATATATAATTAATTAGATTATTATAAGATAGAGTAATCCATCATATATCTGACTGCGCTATAACAGGTATCAAGGGGTTTGATAAATTTAAAATGGCGGGTAAATTAATCTTGTTTTAAATACCACCATACACAGCTGTAACAGTTATTATATTGACACAGTTATTGTTTTGAGATTCAGCTTTTATTAGGGAGCTCCCCTAAATCCCTTATTCAGAAAGATACAGGGTATTAAATGCTTGTGACACTGTGTGGGAGTGAGTATTCACTGCTCGGTACAGGCAGGAGATCAAATTGAAGTTGATATGCTCCACAGGCAAACAGGATTTATTTACATGTCAACACACTGAACAGCTCACGTGACACTACCAGCACTGGCATACAACACTGTGTACGGAAACTTTGGTAGGATCTACAATATCAAAACTAATCTTCTCTGTTCAATAATAAATTAACATTGCTGAAGAGATTTATCATGGAGGATAAATGGGTAGGGTAGATATGTGACAGGTGGGTACACGATGGATTAATGTATAAAGATTAACATTTCTATTTCAAAGATGTAACATCTTGACCCTGATCATACCTGCAGTCTTAATTTTATGTTTCACAACATATTTGGCATCAGTACATTTATAAGACTAACCCTTTAGTGGCAAATGTTTGGAGAGGAATAAAGCAGTAAATAGAATTTAGCTACTGTATCAAGAAAGAACAATAACTGCTACCAAGTTATTCCTCACTAATATACTTTTAAAACAGTTTTCCTTTCTAAAAATGTGCCTTTGTTTTTACACTGGTTGTTCTTGATTTTTCCTCCCATGTTTTCGCTAGTGAAAATGTAACATCATATTAATACCTTTCAGGGCTACACATCTTTGGGGCGGACCAGGTGGAAACAAAGTTCTGAAGAAAGGGTGACTGTTTGAGGGGTAGATTGAATTGAATGGCTGTTGCCATGTACAACTGACCTCTGATATAGGTCAAAAACTGTATCTAAAATGGCAACACTATCATTTCAATGCATTTCTAATTAGTTAATACTCTCTAATGTATAAAATAAATCTGTTTTTGTTTGAACAGGGAAGTGAAGGTGATTAAGGATTAGTTGTATACTGTATACATTTTGAGTTCTGCTTTTCAGATACCACAATACACTCCATTCACACTTACAAAAACATTCCATGTGCTGGTTCCTAATGAAGGCTGGAACCGCGAAACACAAAAATAGAGTGAAGCTTTTTCACTACACATTGCAAAATATAAAAGATAACATTATTGAATTAAGTGATTCATTAGGTAATTAATTACAGTGGTACACTGCATGCCCGAAGCTAATGTATGACAGAAAAACACATCTAGATGTCGATACTGTGAAATATATATATATATATATCATATATAATATATAGTATAATATATATGATTATGTCATATAATATATATATAAGGTCTATGGCATATATATATATTATATATACAACTGCTGAGTAGGATTTAAAGTCACTATTTTGGTTTTACAAAAAGGTATGTCATAGCGTATATTAGGTGCAATGTTGCAGGCTATAATTAGATAAATATGAAAATGTACTTTTTTTCGGACTGTCAGTTCCACTAATGGAGTGCATGACACTTACTATTAAATATTACAACTTCCTTGGCTACTGTAACAGAAGAGGTTAAGTATTAAATAATATAACCTGCATGGAATATTTGAATGAAATGAGGAAGGGAGTTCTTTTACAGAATTTAGGATTCTGTAGACATGCTAAAAACAATTGTTAGCCAGGTAAAATTTGATTAAGAGAGTAATGGTAACTGGAACACTATAAAACAGTAAAGCAAATGTAAAAGAGCGATTAAAATGACATGTGTGTTTGTATATTCTTATAAATGTAAAATATCATTATGTATATCATTATTCTATAGTTTTTATAGATAGTGATACACAACATAAAGTAAATAATTTATGCAATCTACTAAAAACCAAGATTTGTAAATTTGGTTACTTTTCTGGAAGGAGAATCCGCCCCTAACGAAAACATCATCAGCAACAGCATAAAAGCTCCCTGTGTTATTCTTTCTTGTTGCTTCTTTTAGTTTCGGCTGCTCAGTCAAGCACTGGAAAGCCGAAACGGGAGTTGACCGCTTAGAGTCTGGAGGAAGGGCTGCCCTCAGCCATGGATTTCCTGAGGTTTCACCCTAAAAAAATGAAAAATATGTAAGGAGTTTTTCCTTACCGAAGTGCTGAGCAGTTTGTATTTAGTTCTGCGGAGTGAGTGGTCGGGTTGGAGAGGCTGGGCTCTCTCCCCCTGCACAGTCATGCTGTGGGGGACGGGCAGTGTCTCACCTGCTGATTTTCATTAAATTCAATATTTGGGGGATAGGTGGCAGAGTTCCACTGTGGAGCATGTTAATTATTCATTCATGGTTTGGCGGCCTTGTCTTTTTGGGGGGAGGTGGCCACAGCCACTTCCTATCTGCAGCACTGGGATGCATGTAACTGTTCATGTATTTCCAGCTGGCCTCGCGCAGGTAGCCGTCAGGCACCCTGAGTGCCCTCCACAGTCATCAGGCCCTGAGCACCCTTCACAGTTCAAAATCATCTGCAATTGCAATCATCATTCATTTATTGCCATTCATTCATAGAGGATTCTTAGTGCTGAAAATTAATATCTCATAGCACAAACATCTGAATATATATCCTGGTATATTTTCAGAGAGTTTACCAGTTAGATTAATAAACAAGAAACATCGCAGAACAATAATTAAACTGCTCTTTCTATTGATCTTTTTATAGCATTACACTTGTCATACAGCCTTTTTCTTTTGCAATTGCTTGACAATATGGCCCTAACTTATCCCTATATGACACCTTAGATAATGACTGGAATTTTTAGATGTTATTTTTAAACAATGACCAGGTTTCTATGAAATTTTAAAAGTTGTCACTCTCTGTCCAGTCGTTATTTATGTGACATAGCATGCACATATCACGCACATACCACATGCTATAGGAAGTGTGTGTCTAAAACATTGTATGACTTTAAGTGGTGGGTCTTCTCACGCTAAACTGCTATAAAATTGAGCAATTGTGTGTTTATTTTTTATTTTTTTGCATGGAAACATGTCTGGAAGTTGTACATTGTGCTTACGAGACTCCGGCACTGAAAATCCTGTTTGTGAAGTACCCTTGCGCTACATTCTACTGTACGTAAAGGCCGTACCACAAAGCAATCCTATATTATCGAGAAGTTCTCTCTGACCACTATGATTCTCTGCATTCACTTTCAATATGATATTAAATCAAACATTGCCAAAGTGAAAATAAAAACCCTAGAGCAGTGGTATTCAAGTCTGGCCCTTGAGATCTGTTCCAGTCCTGGTCTTTATTCCAGCCAGGTCCTAAATTAGTTAATTGCCTCTTAGCAGCCTCAGTTACATTAGAACTTGCTTGTAGTAAAGGTCTGGACTGGATTGCTTCTTGAGGACCAGAGTTGACTGCCACTGACCTAGAGCTTCCCAGTGGCTTGGACGTTGGAAGTTATTCACAATAGTTTCATACTGTCTCAGGTTAAGGAATTAAAAATTTGGTCACCTTGCCTAATGCATTCCAATTACTACCCAACTGTCATGAGTTTGCAACAATGCGATTTATAAAATATCCCACTTTACTAACAAATACCTGTCTATTCCTTTCGTGCAACCATTTGAAAGAAAGCTACACCGCTGCTTTTGCCAAGATGTGCCAGTTTTGTGGCTGTCGTACACAAAAACATATTGCAAGGTGTTTTACAAGCAACAAATCCAATAATTCCACACTTCTGATTTAGTTCTCGAACTATTATCCACTGCTCTATCTTTTGTTTCATCTCGTCCACATACTTATTTAATATCAGTAAGCAGATGTGAGAAAAGGATCTAGTGACGTATCTAACAAGCGGCAATACAAACCAAGAACACTGTTTAGACAGCTGACTCCTCCCTAATTGCCTCCTGCTTTAGTTCAGGAAATACCGGTACATTTACCTTCTAATAGGTTATTTGTGAAAGGGTTACAGACGAGTGTGTTGAAAGAACAGAAAGAGTTTTTGGTGATTGAAATTCAGACCCGAGCCTGACCTGAAAATTACATGTTTTGACCCGCACCGAACCGCAAACGGCAAAAAAGTTAACATTCTGACCCGAACCCAACCTGCTCTTGTGGGTTATCTGCAGGTATCCAACCCGATGCAGGACTTTACTGCAGGCTATCGACACTACCAGGCTTGAGCATCCACTTACTGTTGGAGTAAAATCTTTTAGAAGAACAAAAACATGAAAAAAGAAAAAAACTTGGTTAAACAAATTTGTTAAAAAAGGCAGCCTTAACATTAGCTGGCTGACATAATGCAGTTGCAGAAAGTCTACTGTCCCTGTGGAATTCAGATTCAGGTATTTGTTTAAGCGATAGAGCCCGTCGATATGGACTCCACTGTGTGCTAGATGATCGTGACTGGGGGTATGTGTCCCGAGCTCTGGGCTAGTAGGGCGCTAACAAAAGTCAAGGTAATCTACCACATGGTAGAGCATGCATCGAGAGGACTCTATCCTTATTAGAAAAGTGTTTATTATAATGTATCTGAACACTGACAGGTAAATTAACTGTACAAGTTGTTGAACAATCTGTGTAGTAGAGTCCGACTCGAAATTTGTTGTTGGAGGCGGGGCGTCATTCAAGCAGGCAGGGAGTGGATTGGCTGGTGCGGAAAGAACTGAAACAGGGTTGGCAGTTTGACTGGCTGGTTTTGAGGCAGGGTGTTTGGATCCAGCTAACAACAGAATTGTGGACCAATCGTGTCTTTCCTGTCGATTTGTTGTCCTGTGGCTGTAAATTGTCACAGACATTATTTCCCTTACCTCTAGACCAGGATCAAAAAGTAGCTGACCAGTAGTTGCTCTTATGCAACTTTTTATGTTATCAGATTAGTTGTAAATTAGAATGTTAAGGGAAAAAGCCGGTATTTATGCGCAGATTGATTTAAAATTTACTTCACAGTTAAGCACAACGTACCAGCGGGCATCTATACTATTTGTCTGCTATTTGTCCTAAAATATTTAGTTATGATTGTGTGGTTATGCTTAACAGAGCTCTAGAAGGCGTTACAAATCATAAAGGACAACAAAACATGTACAGTAGTAGTATTATTATAAGAATATTATTTAGTGGGAAATATGGGCGAGTGGGATAACCTACCAGTATTGTTTCAAGATTTTGCTTTCAATTTGCCTGTGATTACGTTTTGGGTTGTGTCTTTAGATTTTTCTTTTCTTCCAGATTGAAAATCACCTACACGACTGAACTATTATTTTCAAGAAATATACGAACCTTACAAACATTTAAGTATACCCTCCTGTATTTTAATACTAATTAGGTTATTTGCATATGGAATGAGAACTTCTCAGGCTACTAGAAAGATACATATCAACACATACAACCCGAAAGTACTACCAAAATAGAGTGAGAAAAAGGTGACACTTATTTTTGTTTTGTCATGGAAATTGTCCCAATGTCACATGCACAAAAATAAAAGTGACATGGTGGGTGTGAACAAGATGGCTCGTGGGTGACGTCACACTAGGAGAGGTAGGAAGCGCTGATGATGAGTTTATTAATTAAATAAAAAGGTTGAACAGAATATTTCTCAAAAGAAATGGCACTAAAACAAAGCAAACATAAAAGTAGCTAAAGTATTGTGCTGGTGTAAAGCCAGCACGAGTAGTAACTCTCTCATTCCACATCCAACCTTGTTCAGCCAAAGCTACTTGTTTTTATACATGTGACGAGATTAGTAATAAATTAAACCACCTGTAGATGGTCACATTCTGCACAAGTTTAGCATGGATGGGGTATTTTAACCCCATCCATGCTGTAAAACAATTAACAATAAAACAGCATTTAAACACACAACAGTATATTTAAATAATAATAATTAAAATACAAAATAAACCAAATACACACGGGCGGGGTGTACCCCTTCACAGTGGGTTACAGTATGTAGCTGTCTAATGCACAACTACCTGTAACTGTTGTTTGCATCCCAATACAAATTGCTTAATAACTCAGTACTAAACAGAGAGTACAGAATCTATGTTGATTGCCTTTTCCCTCGACGGTTTCAGCCCTAACAGTGTCTGACAATAATGAAAGGCTCATCATTCAAATTAATCTAAAGTCACTCAAGTCCTTTAAGGTGACTCAGGATAGTTTTTTTTTTACAAGCCTCTGTATTAGATTTGTGTGAGACCACATGTGAATTGATTTTATTATAATCTCTAATTATGTATTCTTGGGAAGAACTACTAAAAAAATAATAAAAAAAAAATAAATAGATAAATACTATACGTTTCAGATAGTATTTTGTTTCCTTATCAGTTTGTCTTCTGAAATAATTTACTGTGGCATGTAAAACATAAACTTTGTTTTTTTTTTAAAGACTGGGTAAATGAAATCATGGCTAAACCTTGTTCACTAACCTGCTATTAAGAGCAAAGACATGTTCTTTAATACAAAGTCACTTACCCCACATCTGTTTCCATGTGCTGACTGACTGGGTTCCTAAATGTTATGACAGGGAAGTTGTGACATCACTTGTCTAACAAGAGTATAAATAGAAGCCAACTAAGAGGCTGGATTGACTGGATCACTTATTAAATAGAGCTGTCAAATTTTCAACCTATCCTATCCTTAATATAGAAAATGTATCAAATAGCGTTTAGTTACAATGCTCCCAGATTATGGAATAAACTACCAGTTGACATTAGAGATGCAGAGTCACTTCATATTTTTAAATCAAGATTAAAAACTCATCTGTTTAGACTTTATACAAAATGTTAAAAGTGTTCTTTATTCTTTTCTTGTTTCTATTTGTCTACTAATATTTATGTTTTGATCATTGTTACTATAACCTTTCCATGTTCACGTTATTTAATTGTTAAAATTAATTGTATTGTATTTTTGGTTTTTATTGACTTGTGAAGCGTTTTCAGATACTGTTGTATGAAAGGCTCTATATAAATAAATACACCATATATACAATATATTTAGTGCCCCCCCCCCACATACACACACACACAGCCAGGTGGGCACCATGACTTCCCAACATTTATATTAAACAAAATATATATAGAGAAAATTATGTTCTAAGCTCAACATTGATAACACACACACACACACACACACACACACACACACACACACATCAACACACATACACACACACATACACACACACACTATACAAAGTGGGAGCACGACACACATCTTTCAGAAATTGTTACCAATATATGTAACTTATTCTTTTTTTCTGAAATGAATGTATCAGTTTCTCCTCATGCACCTGTATAAACGTTTACGACACTTCACCAAGCCATGCCATGATGGATCTTATTAAAAAAGTGGATTTATGCTTCTTAAATCTTACCTGGTAAATAATATGAAGAAAAAAGCACTCAGTTAAACAGCCTATAGGGACCCTTGGTCTGATAGAACCTAACTGAAAGACTCCCTCTGCTGCTGTTATTGTGTAAACACACACATTCAAGAGTGGCACTGGTTTATTCAAGCTGCTTTGCTAAAGGCTTCAGTTATAAATACTCTATAAAGACCTCATAAAAACGCAATAGTTTACTTTAAAATGGTATTAATAGGGAATCATTGAGATAGTTAGTTGCAAGATTTACAATTGTATACCAAATCTATTGTCAACGCTGTGCTTGGGTGGGTCTAAACTGAACAAATATTTAGGTGGGAAATGTGTTGCTTACTTAATTTAATACCATTTAATGTTGCAAGTACAATTCATAAAGACAGTATTATGGAAATTGACCACAATTCATAAATCATTTGAGTTGAATATCAATGGGAAAACAGCTTTCCAGTATCAATTACCATCCTTTTGATGATTAAAGCAAAACAATGAAAAATAGATAACATTTTGCAATATTCAATAAAAAAAAAGTCTGAAAGTTGTTAGCTATTACAAGGTTATATATAAATATTTTTTTATATAGCTCTATGACTTCACAAGGGACACAGTAGTGGGAGCCTGTGTAACCACTTCATCCCTCAACACAGTCGTTGCACTGACCAACATCTCCACCATTGCAGTTGCTTAGTGTTGCTGGAATGGCAACAACAGCAGAAACCACTACCTAAAAGCACAAACCCGGTTGAAAGCAGATCTTGCTGGATCAAGCCCTTAGACTTGTGCAACGTATTTTGACAAGCAACAGACGTGCAACAGTGGCAAGCAACAGAACTCTTCAACACTGGACAAGTCACATCACATTCCACTCAACAGCTGAACGCTTTCATAGTCAATAAATGTCTTTTAAGGTGGGCAGCATAAAACAATAATTCTTGTAAACTTGACAATTTAATTTTTTTTTTAAATTTTGTTTGGCTTAGATGAACAATTCCAGTTTAAATCTGTTGGGGAAGCTGAAGCAGTGAAAAGCTCTCATAAATGTGAGAAAGCTTGCATGACTTTTCCTCATTAGATTTTTATTTTTGCGTGAGATTTTTTTAGTGAATAATAATCAGGAATGACAAAGGAAGAAGAAAGCCTACTAAACGATATGACATGATCTCAGTTTTACAAAACTCACAAATGATATTGTTTCAGGGAGAACAAAGCTGGATTGAAACGAAGCACTGGCTGTCGAACATGTGTCTGGGTTCGCTGATAGATTTGAACTAATATATTGTGTTACAGAACATAGCTATTATGGCACTTATTTGTTTCTTGAAATATGTTGGGATGTATTTGAGGCAATCTCCAAATGATAATTTGTCCTGCTATGTAATGCGACATTTCTCACCAAATTTACTTTAATACATTTACACTGACAGATAGCACTGTATAACAATTGTTTTGTTCTTTTTGTTCCTGGGTAGTAAGTGTTATTTCCTAATTGCTTATGCCTCAAAAGTATAGAAAATGGCTATTATTCCCCACAAACTTTGCTTTTCTGACCAGGACGGTGATATTTCAAAATATCACTATTTCCAGTGGGAAAACAGGCAAATGTGTGTCTTTTCGTTCACATAAAGTCAGAAAAAAACAACATATGAATCAAAATTAACATGTATTTATACTAAAGTAATACAAAAATGACTAAAAAGATTTAGAAGTGAGTAGTTTTTCGAGATTTACGATTATACTGTAAATACAGTATAATCGTAAATCTCGAAAAACTACTCACTTCTAAATCTTTTTTAGCAATTAGGAAATAACACTTACTACCCAGGAACAAAAATTGTGTTACATAGTGTAATCAACCAAAATACATATACAACAGTTATTTCCACATCATTCATTACCAATAAGACTAGTATTGTAAGTTCAAATTGTTCAAGAAAAATAATACTTGGTGCTAGAAATCCCAACTGGAGTATCAATGTGTCATTGTACTGCTGGGTTAAATCATGGCCATCTATCATTGACAAAAGAAGAGCCAACTTCCTGCTAGAGTTCCAACATCTTTGAATTCTGTCTTACAAACTGGCAGATAATAAAAGGTGTCTATTTCAGCCCTTGAAGTAAAGCCCAATGTTTTCTTACAAGTGCTTATTAGAGATGATATTTTAAACACGGCTGAATGGAACGATTCAATTTTCAACCACCTGGAACTCAAAATTGCACCTATTCTCTTCAGCGAGAACTTAGTTAAATCAAGTGCGGAAATCTAAGCTGACAGCTGACGTTTTATATTTTTTTTGGTTTTACAACATTAAACTAATTGATATAATTGTTTGAAACAAGTCCACTTTTCCTAATTCCCTCATGTGCCCTTGACAACAGGTCGTGGAAGGCCCTGGCAGCTGTTGTGATTCTTGTATGATCCCAGATGGCCTGGAGAAATGGGCTTCGCCCAAGGTCAATTTGGGAATAATAGCCATTCTATAACCCTTAGTGACTACCTGCTCTCTGCTGTAAACCACAAAACACTCCCTCTCTCCCACTGGCAAAAGGAAAACACCTACCTGTTTCATTCTTTGAACATGTAATGGTCTAAAGCCTTTGAGTGATTCAGTGGTGTTAGTGACGATAGTTTACTTAAACAGTATGAATAGGATGTTAGGACCAAGCAGCTTTGCCAGAGAATGCATACAGTAAAACACTTTAATAAAGAGGCTGTTGAAAGGTTTACAAAGAGTGGGTCTGTGCAGTATATCTTTACATAACACTAGAGCATTGCCAATTGTGTTTCAGTCACCTCATCATTCATCATCTCCTATTTTGTGTTTTAACTTGCATGCTGTTTAAATGAAGGTAAATACAGGGCCTATAAAACAGATGGAAGGTTAATTAAACTCGATTGGATTATATTGTAGGTCTCAACATGAGTTTAAGAGAATTCTATTGGGTATAATATTACAATAAATATAAATAAGTACACAAGCAGACAGCAGTTATTTAAACAGATGTTTAAATTAATATACAGATTTTTTGTAAACAGCCTTTTGTGCTATGGTTCAGCATAAGACTAGAATAACATTATTTTTATATGCAGTCTAGCAAACATTTTGTAATGTGCAAGCCCCTACATTATATGTCAGTACAGTAAATATCAACAGTTTTATTTTTTGTACAAATTATTTTTAGTACTTTGCATAGGTTAAGATCTATACTGGAACCCATATTTCTAAATAAATAAATAAATAAATACAACACTGTGCTTTTGTTAATGAACTGAATAGTAACACAAAATAAATCTGAAAATCAATTACATAAAATTAGGAAACATAGAAGAAAAACACAATTACAAATAGTATATGCAAATTACACACCTTGGACATGCTGATGTATATAGGCTGCTAAAAAGTAGTTCCCACAGAAGATACCTATTTAATAAGACATCTGGTGACTAAATGGGTGAATAACCAAGGCTTTCAAAAATGCTCTTAGCTCTCATTTCCAAGTCCCTTCTCATTCTTTAGTTTCCCGTTTGCTGCACATAGCACTTTAAAGTCCATATATCACCTATGTCACATTACAATCTGATTATATTTTATTAAACTACACTATAACAGTGTTCTAAATATATATATATATATATATATATATATATATATATATATATATATATATATATATATATATATATATATATATTATACTTTTGCAATGTAACTGTAAGAAATTAGCAATGTAAAGCTTGTTTTGAGTGCTTCCGCCCTGATTTTGAATATTGACATCTGTGACGTCACTAGGGGAAAACATGAACCATAAACCTTAAACATGCATGCATATGTCTATGGCATAAACAAAACCATCATACGTACAAGCCTATTTCGCGATTGTTAAACAGTGTCAAAAATACCTTTCACCTCAGACAGGTGCAAGGGAATGCATTGCATGAAAAAAAGTACTGTACTTTTACTTCATACAACACGGAACACGGACGTTTGTTGATTTCTGGCAGGTACAAATTTTATGTTTTCTCTTTTGTAAGACACTGGTACACAAGTTCACAAACACACACAGACCTTTACAAAGACAGCTGTTAAGGAAGAGAATAATCAACTCAAGTGACCAGTGATTCATTTCCCCCTTTAAATAGATGCATCTATAAGACACGTCATACAGATATAAAATGATTACAATTGATTTTTTTTTCTTACCCTATATACCTATACTACTATCAGTTGCGCATAATCAGTTCTCTGAAAGTGTTGCATTTGTTTTTTTTAGGACGTCAGATATTATTATTATTATTATTATTATTATTATTATTATTATTATTATTATTACAATATACCGTTATCAAAAAAATTCTCCATTTTGAGTGTCTTTTTTCATTCTTCTTCACGGCCTGCTTCATTTGTGGCTCAGGCTTTTTTTTCTATGGCTGCCCGTCGTATGAGTGTGACTGCCTGTGCAGTATTGGTGTGTGCGTGTGTTGTCTTTCAACCTACACCTTCAGGGAGAACACCGTTCCTTCGCTGGGGCTCAGCTTTCCATTCATGTCGTTGAGTGACTCTGTCGGCTGTTGGGCAAAATAAACAACAGTCAGTCAGCTGTGCGTTCCTCCACTGGGGCTGTGTTCTACCCTGCCCCGTTGTCAAGTAGACCTCGTCGGCTGCCCTGGTCCGTCCAACTCGATGCGTCTGGCCTTCAAAAAAAAAAAAAAAAAAAAAGTGTGTTCTCTTCTGCTTTTTCTTTACTAACTGAGCTCTCACCCTCCGTGGCTTTGGCCTGTGTGTCTCCCCTGGTGCATTCTGCGCACTGACCAGGTAGCTGACTACACACGGTTAGAGTAGGCAATGCTGTATTAGCTGCCCCCCGGTAGTTTGGTGTCTCAGTGCCCATGACGCTTGGTGCACGTGGTGTGCATAGTGCCTTGGTGCACTTGGTGCATACGATGCTCGGTGCATCTGGTGCGCACAGTGCTCGGTGCACTCAGTGCATACGGTGCTTTGGTGCCTTGGCGCGCACAGGCTCAGCCACCGCCCTCTTCCATCCTCTCCCCATCTGTACAGATGATGAAGTGGGTCAAGCGCTCGAAGCAGACAAGAGACATAATGGATCTGAAAGCACAGGTGGCTCAGGTCCTGGAGTTGTTGACCCCTCAACAGGTTTTTGAGGGAGAGGAGGTTTCAGATGGTCACGCATCGCAACATCCTCCGATCTGTCCGGCCAGGCTATTGGTTTACAACAGTGGACTTGAAGGGCACGTATTTTCATGTTCCTCTCCATCCAGTGCACAGGAAATATCTCCACTTCTCCTTTCAGATGAACCTATTCGAGTTTTCTGTGCTGCCATTTGGCCTCTTAGCCCCCTGCACATTTTCAAAGTGTGTGGTTGCAATCCTAGCTCCCTTGAGGCTGCAAGGGATCAGGGTGATGAACTACCTGGACAACTGGTTAATCTGTCCCCAGTCGCAGGAAGGAGAAATGGCCCACACAGCGACAATGACAAACCATCTAGTGAGACTAGGTCTAATTCTCAATGAGGCCAAGAGTCAATTAATACTGGTGCAGAGTACAGTCTTCCTGGGTCGACGGCTTGATTACGGATTTCCACTTGAATCAATCAGTGCAACTAGAGGCCTTCCACCCCCCTCCGTTTGATTGGGAGGGCATTGAGAGTTTGTGTGGGTAGAATGAAAGTGCTGCCTCAGTCTGACCAGCTCTTTGTTTGCTATGGTTAAATTATCCTGGGTCAAGCCCTATCGAAGCAGCGACTGGCCCACACTATTGTGGACAGTATCGACTGCGTATAATAATGCCGGCCTACCCCCACACTAGTTGGCGGTAGCGAGGCATCTCTCATATGCTGTCCCTTCACGCTCCCTCGCAATGGCTTTGGTATACTTTTCCCAAAAGTATTGGTTGGTGGTCGTCTTCGAATTGAAAGGGAATGTTAGATTACTTACTGTAACCATGGTTCCCTGAAAGAGAAGACGAACACCAAACCAGGTTCGATGCAAAAGTCTGCAGCTCTGACATAAAATGCTCAGTGAATTCCTACCTAAGGCAGGTATATCCCGAATATTGGTTGGTGGTCGTCTTCTTTTTCAGGGATCCAGGGTTACCGTAAGTAACCTAATGTTAATTAATGATATAAAAGTAACATTGCTTCCTGTGCATTTCAGAAATCTTATCAAATTTAAACTTTCAAAGCACACATAGTTTCCTTTTTTTTGTATTTTACACTGAGAATGGCAAGTCATTTGCAAAAGAAACATTGCACAATATCTTCAGCACTGTCTATGTTTTTTTTTTTTTTTTATCATTCAAACACTAAAAGAAAATAAACAGAATCAAATTGGATTACAGTTGTTCTTGAGCTGTTTATTAGCTGTTCATCAGAGACTAAGCTGCCTGTGAGCAAGCCCTTGATCGGGTCTGAACTATTGCCACTGACACTCTGGTTCAGGATATAAGGAATACAAGAAATGTCTGCAAAGCGTTATGTCTGAATGAATGGGGACAGCTTGTGAGACTGCAGCCTTAGTGTGGTAAAACAGCCATTGCATTTATTGTTTTATGTTTTCAAAATTAGTTTTCTCTTTATGAACCGAACACGTGAAACCATACATACTCTAAATCTGTTGGTGGGGTGGACTATGTACGTCAAGCACCTTTTATGCAGAACTTGGGGCATAGTTAAACTTACAGGGTAATGGTGTAACAAGGTGTCAGAAAATATTCCACACATAAACATAGCTTGGCTAACTCAGCCCATTCAGTTTACACACTAGTTAAATTAAGTCCTTAAAACAACACTATTATTGCTTAGCCTGCAGGCTGAGAAAAGGAGTTCCCCGGTGGCAAAAAACTTGAACGATAACATAATAGGGTGCACTTGCAGAAATATAATAGACCACATACAGGTTTCAATAATGCATTATAGTTTTCTGTTCCCAATTTTTATATATATATATATATATATATATATATATATATATATATATATATATATATATATATATATATATATATATTTATTTATTTATTGTTTTCATAAAGAGTAAAGGTGAGTTTACTTTGACAAAGAACGAGGTGTCTTTCTCCACATAAATTGATTTGTTTCAGAACTTTCACCTGAGACGTCTAGTAAGAGACTACTGATAGTCTGATGACATCATGGTCATTATATATATATATATATATATATATATATATATATATATATATATATATATATATATATATCACACACACTAAAAGCTGACTTCTCATTAGGCGTAAATAGTATAAAATGTTACTTTGTTAGACTGCAACACATGGCATTTCAATATTATTCTTCATTGTTACTACAGAGCACAGATATGCAAATATTGCAGAAAATAATGTATGAAAGTCTTGGGTGCATTTTCAAGTTCACATGGACGTTGTATTTGCATTTAATGCCTTTTGAACAGTGTAATTTTGCGTTTCTTTTTTTTTTTAAATATTAACATACTTGTATCCTTTTAAATGTAATTAAAACATTATAATACAATGCCCAAAATACATTGCACAACTGTGTTTATAAATAACAAAAAAACATGGTATCAAAGAGCATTAAAAAATAAAGAGCATAAAAAAAAACTATAATAAATATTCAGAAAATAATCCCCTTAAAAATACATCTAAGTTTAAAATGGCTGGTTGTGTCTCTCTTAATTACATCATTTATAATACATACAGAAATGTGAGCAACATGTTGAAAGATCATGTATCAAGGGCTTTTTTTTATCTTATTTTGCAATCCCTCTTGCATTCATTGAATTCCAACGATAGGCTGGCTCAGCAAAAGAGAAAGAAATGTGTCTCCTTTTCCAGCAAATAACAATTTAACCAGAAACTGAGATTAAGAATAGTGCATAACTCACATAATGAGATCATTTATAAAATGTAGATTATATTACTATAAGTATTAACATGTGTGGTCTGTAGACATGATATAAACCAAAACTTGTTTACAGCAATGTACATTATAATATCTGGACACATTGTATTAACAAAACCAATGCCATGTACAGTGCCTATAGAAAGTCTACACCTCCTTGAACTTTTTTTTCACATTTTGTTGTGTCAGTGCCTCAGAGTTTATGCATTTAAATGAGGATTTTTCTCCACTTATCTATACACCATACTCCACACTGTTAATGGGAAAAACAAGTTTTTATTGAGAAAAAAATTATATATTAAAAATACAAAACTAAAAGATCATAATTGGATAAGTCTCCACCTTTAGCAGCAATTATAGTTGTGAGTTTGTTGGGATAGGTCTCTACCAACTTTTCACACCTAGATTTGGCAATATTTGACCATTCTTCCTTACAAAACTGTTCAAGCTCTGTCAAGTTCCTTGGGTAGCATTGATAGACAGCAATCTTCAAGTCATGCCACAAATTTCCGATTGGACTTAGGTCAGGGCTCTGACTGGGCCACTCAAGGATATGTATCTTTTTGTTCCTTAGCCACTCCAGTGTAGCTTTGGCTGTGTGCTTTGGGTCATTGTCATGCTGAAAGGTGAACTTCCATCCCAGTTTCAGCTTTTTTACAGAGGGCAGCAGGTTTTCCTCAAAGACTTCTCTGTACTTTGCTCCATTCATTTTCCCTTATATTCTGACAAGTGCCCTAGTCCCTGCTGATGAGAAACAACGCCATAACATGATGCTGCCACCACCATGCTTCACAGTAGGGATGGTGTTCTTTGGGTGGTGCGCTTTGTTGGGTTTGCACCAAACATAACGCTTTGCATTTAGGCCAAAAAGTTCAACTTTTGTTTCATCAGACCGCAAACTTTTTTGCCACATGGCTACAGAATCTCTTGTATCTCAAGGTAGGCTTTCTTGAGTAATGGCTTCATTCTTACTACTCTACCATACAGGCCAGATTTGTGGAGTGCTTAGGATATTGTTGTCACATGCACACTTTGACAGTCTTGCCCATAAAAACCTTTAGCTCTTGCAAAGTTGCCATTGGCCTCTTGGTAGTCTCCTTCTTGCTCAGTCATCCAATTTGGAGGGACGGCCTGATCTAGGTAGGGTCTTGGTGGTGCCATACACCTTTCACTTCTTAATAATCGTCTTGACCGTGCTCCAAGGGATATTCAAAGCCTTTAATATTTTTTTATACCCATCCCCTGATCTGTGCTTTTCAATAACTTTGTCCCGGAGTTCTTTTGAAAGCTCCCTGGTGCTCATGGTTGAGTCTTTGCTTTGAAACCTACAGGAACTGCTGAATTTATCCTGAAATCATGTGAATCACTAAAATTTAACACTGGTGGAGGCCAGTTTAACTTGGTGTGTGATTTTGAAGGCCGTTGGTTACACCTGAGCTAAAGTAGGATTGGTTTTACAAAGGAAGTGGACACTTATCCAACCAAGCTATTTCAGTTTTTATTTTTAATTAATTTTCTACAAATTTCTAGACTATTTTGAAAGTTGTGGGGTAGGATGTGTAGATAAATGAAAAAAAAAATGTTTTAATGCATTTTAATTCCAGGCTATAAGGCAACCAAAGGTGAAAGTTTTAAAAGGGTGTAGACTTTCTATAGGCACTGTATGCAGACATTCAAAATGGCTTCTGCTTGGACAAGTATGCCTTCTTAATTATGGGATTCAGTTTCCTGAGCTAATCACACCACATTCATAAACTTATTACAATAGAAGATATACTTATAAATATCATGGAATACAAATATGCCAGAATAGTGATTTGTAAGATTTTTAGGAAACATGTGTTCACCATTGTTGACTCTTCAAACCAAACCTTTACAAACTGTCATTACAAATGACTACAATTAGGGCAGTGGTTACCAATACTCCAAAGCACTTGCCAGAATAAATCCTGATTAAAAGCTGTGACATTTAGACAAGTGACATGGAACATGTTTGTAAGGCTCTGAGACACAGGTGGAAACATAGTTGGCAGTGGTTAAAAGAAAAACATAATACAACATACTGCCAGAACTAACTTCTTTGATTTGCTAAGACTAGATGATGCTTATTTGATCATTTCATTAGAAAATTTGGTCTAGGTCAATATTCAAGAGCTATTTAGTGTAATTATGGCTGCCAAAGAGAGAACTGTTCAGTCCTTTTCAAAGTAGCCATTTAAACATTTGGGAGTCATAGAAAATTTTTTTTGTACCCTGTTGCAGTTTTTCCTAATTATTTGTAATCACAAAACAACCATGAATCACTCACAACCATATATTATAAATATTATAGCATCATACTTGGGCGGAACTGTGTCTATAATTTTTTTTTTTTTTTAAATGAATGCGGTAAACTTGTGCCAGCACTGCCAAAATACAAAGTACAACAAAATGCAGTAGTGTATGTAAATTACCAAGGAAACAAAAAGTGCATTCATGAGTATTGTGATGATTCTCTATATGGTGAACACTGGGGTTTTTAGCAACATGCTAACTTGCTTTGCAAGCAAATAAAAACACAGTACATAGCAAGATACTGAAATTGAAGAAGGAATCTATAAAAAAAAAAGACTTAGGAGTTTCTGTTGACTCAGAAATGTCTTCATCTAGACAAGATGAAGAAGGGGAAGCTATAAAAAAGACCAACAAGATGCTTGGTTATATTGTGAAAAGTGTTGAATTTAAATCAAGGGAAGTAATGTTAAAACTGTACAATGCATTAGTAAGACCTCATCTTGAATATTGTGTTCAGTTCTGGTCATCTCGCTACAAAAATGATATTGCTGCTCTAGAAAGAGTGCAAAGAAGAGTTACCAGAATTATTCTGGGTTTAAAAGGCATGTCATATGCAGACAGGCTAATAGAATTGAGTCTATTCAGTCTTGAACGAAGAAGACTTCGCGGGGACATGATTCAAGCATTCAAAATTCTAAAAGGTATTGACAATGTCGACCCAAGGAACTTTTTCAACCTGAAAAACGAAACAAGGACCAGGGGTCATTAGACAAAGGAGCATTCAGAACAGAAAATAGGAGGCACTTTTTTACACAGAGAATTGGGAAGGTCTGGAACCAACTCCCCAGTAATGTTGTTGAAGCTGACACCCTGGGATCCTTCAAGAAGCTGCTTGATTAGATTCTGGGATCAATAAGCTTCTAACAACCAACCGAGCAAAATAGGTTGAATGGCCTCCTCTCGTTTGTAAACTTTCTTATGTTCTTATGTTCTAAGATAATAAACATTCATCATTTTGATAAAGTCTTGGGAAGTTCAATACCTTATGGACTCAGTTTTAGTACCATTTTAGTATGCAGTTGTTACAAAACCAAAAAATCAAATTTTTATATGTTTAAATAAAATACGTTTTAAGGATGAAAAGAAAAGATTGTTTTTTGGAGTTTTTCTAAGCATTCTCTTATTTTAAACAGTGGACTTGATTTTAATAATCAAAATATGATTTTAAAAGATTATTTAAAACAGTCCTTAAATTTTAAAGTTTGACAACCTTCTGACTGAATATGAGAATATTAGCACCCCTGCTACCTTTTTGGGGGAGGGGAGGTGGGTTATATTAAAGCAAACAAATTGTAAATATATTTTTTAAAAAGTCAATAGAATAATAATGTACACCGATTCAATTATTATTAACAATTGACTGGACTAAGGGGCACGAGAAAACTAATTTTATTGCTGAGGTTCAGAATACAAATTGCAGTGTGGAGTTGTATGTTTTCCTCGTCACTCAGGAGCCCCTGCTTTCTGAGAGCCACCAGTCTACACAGTCTAACATCCATGGATGGCATGTGGCTGAGGTAGTTTCTTACTAAATGAGTGTCACTTATTGTTTTTCGAAAAATACTTGCGTTATTCTGCTCTTACACAAATTTTTCCCTGTTGTCTGCGGATGCAACTTTAAATATACAGGCCATTGTTGTTCATTTAAAAAAAAAAAACTGAGGTTAGCAATTTTATCATCAACCTTATTGTACACGGGCAATCTTATTATACAGTGGTCTTGCCCTGCCAGGTTATCTTATTACACAAGGTTCTTTATGATAAGACAGGAAAACACAGAAGATTATAGGAAAATTATCGTTCACTATGTATCATAATAATAATAACAACTTGGACAGTTGTTCCTTGGGTCCTTAAATATACAGAGTTGTATTTGATTTTGTATTTTAAGTTTGCACTGCTTTCCAGTTTACAGAAAGCAGCCTCTTAGAACTTTTGCAGGTGATAGTTACTCTGTGTACATAAGACTACAATACCATTTAAGAATTATACTTTTTCTGACAGGGTTGAAACTGAAACCTTGAGTTTCCCCTCAGGAGCCAGATTAGGAACCACTAGGAAACTAGTAAATGCTTTTATGCAACTCAATAGCAATCCCAGTATCCCAGTGCATATATTTAATTTAGTAGACTAACAGCACTTTCAGAGACCTAAAAACAAAAGCTAGCTCAAAACCACATGTTTTAAGTTTAAACAAACAGACATGTGAGATTTTTGGAAGTGGGAACACACTGTTCATCAGGTTTAATTTCGATATGAAATTTCTACATTTAAACAATCGTTCACAGTTATTTGATTTGGCATGAGTTTAAATCAAAGACAATATTATTTTGCAACGTCTTCACTTATTCTTCCCATATAGCCTCCTTCACATCCATCACTTTGTTTGAGACTCTGCCAGGCATGATAGTATTCCATATTGGACTGCCTACAGATTAACTGATTACCAAAGTTACAAACCAGCCTACAAACATGGCCTTTGATATCCTGGTGCTATTATGTAAACACCTTCTTAAAAGTCTTGTTAAATAAAATCTTATAAATAAAAGTACCCATGGTTCTTAAGTTGAAGGATTCCCTGTTGTTTTTTTTTTTACATTATATATATATATATATATATATATATATATATATATATATATATATATATATATATATATATATATATATATATATATAATATACATTAAATCTGCCCCACAAAACAAATCTGCCGTTTGTCTCACAGTTGCCCGGGTAAATTGTGCGTAGCTTTATACTGTGCTATAAAGAGAAGCAAGAAGCTTTAGAAAAAATTAACCGACAATTGCGTTGCACTTTGCACCATTTAAGTGGGCTTATGCAACATAAACATTTGAGCCGTTTAACGTATCAAGCTGAAGGAAGAATGACAAGCATATCATTCACTTCTGAAGCAGCCTTGTGTTCAACTAATGGAACACTCCATGCTTGTGGTTTCTGAAATATTCTAAGTATATATTCCAGATTAAACTTTCTATTTTCCTCTAGGCGGAGTTGCCTTTCAGCCCTCAATGACTTAGTTTTTACCTAAGAATCGGGTCCTATCAGCAAAATCAAAGGTGATTACACAGCTCACCAGTCATTTAGGATTTCTGTGGCTAGATTAAGTATGTAGCACATGCCACAGCCACATAGGCTCTGTTTATTCAGTGAAAGTGCTCTGTAATTTATTTAAAAGAATCTATTTTAACAAATAAAGAGGTCATTGAGTACATGTTACTGCAGGCATGTATTTAAATGTTCCCTCTTTAAGAAGCTATTTTGCTGGTCTGCTTTCAATACCCGAAAAAAGTGATTCGCCGTTTGAGAAATAAAATTGCATCTCAGCTGTATATTTTCTTTTGCACCACTAATCAGAACGGTTTTCAGTCATACTGTTTAACCATTAAGGGGCCGATGTAGAACATTCATATTGCTGCCAAAAACGTGTTTAGCTGCCTGTGACAGAAACACAATGATTCTTGGTAGTAAATCTCCCTCCCGACCTGTGAAGGCGCTAAGCAGCGAGAACAGAATTCCTTGGACAGTTCTTTCCAAGGGTTCAAGGGAAGTCGGTCAGCTCGAAAGGGGGCAGAATTCATTGACCTAGAAGGGAACCTATGTGGCAGTTGCGGATTGGAGGGGTGGCTGCACTTGTTACCAAGGGGTCATGTGTGACGGAATTAAAGGGGAAGGAGAGACATAATCTGTTCTTTCACTTTGGTTTACGAGTTGAACCTGAAAGGACCCGTGAGAGAACCAGTGATATAAAGTATCATGAGTGCTTGTTTGTTTGTCTAGAATTGTTCTTTTTTGTTATTATTAGATGGCTAACAAGTTCCGGACTGTCGCCAAGGGCCAGCACAAAACCCGGAACAGCTCTGCACTATTGTCACTTATAAACCTGTATCACCCACCACGAGCACTACTGCACGCACCCAGGACTGGTGACCGTGTTAGTAATTGTGGGATGGATATTTGGGTTTATTGTTTGGGACTGCAACCTTGTTATTACTTACTCTGTGCACTACACATTGTTGTGCATTGCAAGGGATTATCATTTGGTTACCAGACCTGGATTCTAAAATAAACCATTTCCAACCGGATTACAAACCTCTCTGTCTATTAATTACGCACTGCATCACTCCTGCACCTGTACACAATAAACCACTTTGCCACACTGCTGTAAAGTGGGACTTCAGCAGTTACTAAAAATGCTGTGTATGTAAAGAATGGTTTTCATCTGATATTCTGCACCCGCTATCAAATTAGCACTTTGTCATCATTAATTAATTTAAATGGTACTGAAATGTTTTTTTTTTTTGTTTTTTTTTTTGTTGTGTTTGTTTTTTAAATAAAATGCCCATCAAAAGAAAAAGGGACTGTGCCCCTTTTTTTTTTTTTTTTAAACAGGAAAACATATTTATAAAGAATATCTTTGGCTGAAGATAACTTTGTGGGGTTTATTTTAATGAAGTAGACAGTGACTCATCTTTAAGAGTAAGTAATGGGATTCTAAAAAATACAGCATTCCTGTGGTAGACTGTGTGTAGCTGCGGTGTAAAATCACGTGACTCCAGTCCTTGTTTTGTGCCTGGAGTTTTTTTATTTCCTTCCCCAGGTCAGGGAAAGCACACAAATAAAATACTAATTATAATAAAAATTATAATAATAAACAATAAGGAAGCCTGTATACACAACAGTGTGTAACCCGTCCACATAAAGTATAACAGGGTTGCAGTCCCAAACAATAATATAAACAAACGAAAAACACTCCCGTCTTCTCCTTTTTCTCTTTTTCTCGGTCACTTATTCTCTCTCTGGACCTTGCCAGAAGGCGCAGAACCATGGGCCACGCCCCCATTTGTACGCTCCGTCCCGTCCCGATTGGTCAGCGAGGGCAACCACCGTCAACCAATCCCTGATTGCCACCGCTCTTCCCGACCGAGGCAATGATATTGCGCACCGCGGCTCCGCCCCCTTTCCAGGTGGCCGACTTCCACCTCCCCAGGGGCGATTGCTCCTCCTGTCTAACGTCCTCACCGGTCGGAAAGGAGATCTAAAACAAGAATCCATTCTCTCTTTGTCACAATTCCACATCCCCACGTGTTGCTACAACTGTTTAAATAATGGGCCCGTTTTTTTTTTTTTTTTTTTTTTTTTTTTTTTTTTTTTATTTTTTTTTTTCATTGTTGACATCCTGAAAAAAAGTGAAAGAAAATAACTAAGATTTGTACAGCATAAAATATGCTGTTTCAACTTTTGTCTGTTAAACTGAGCAAAGTCACCTCATTGTTCAAATCGCTTGTATTTGTAGACTATCTAAAACTATATAAAGGATAGTTCAAAGGTCACTTAACCAGTAAATAGAGAATCCAGGTACAACAGGCTCCCAAGCAATAAAATATGGGCACCCTGTGAGACCATGTGCCAGGTGGTGAGCTAACATGTAATATATTATTTACTACTGGGTAATTTAACATCTGTAAGATGGATACTAACAACATGCAGGTGAAATAGGCACAATTGCACAATTGTTGAATTTAGCAAAATGTACTTTATTTCCATCCATATACACTTGTCCATTGAGGAAAAAAAAGAGAACTGTTGTTTAAGGACATTGCTTGAATACTGTACCCAGCTGACTATCAAAAACAACTGAAGGAATTTACGATGGTCAAAAGTCAACTTCAGATGAGATCTCAAAACGTGATCCGAGTAGACTTTTTATGCTGCAGGTATCAAGGTATTTAAGACTTAATTTACCATGGATAGTCTTTTATTGTATCATGGTTAACACATATATTTGTATCCTGTAGTTTACCAAGCTTTTCACTTAGCCAATCATTTAAGCACAGCACAGAACCCAGGACCAGAGGACACTCCTGGAAATTAAGTGAAGACAGACTTTGGATACGGAATGGGTTACTTTTACCATGTTGTTGGTACTGAAATTTTGGTATCTAGTGAGACCTGACTTGAGATCAATCAGGCATTGATAGGCACAGCAGCCTCTTGTATGTCATTACATTTCTAATGTTCTTATGTTATAAAGCTAGATGAAAAAACTAAAGAAATAAAGAAATACAAATCTTAAAAGTGGCCATGTTACTTATGAACTAAAATCTTGATGCAATACAAAATATACCTATGTTTTCAACATCAATGACTTTAGTTCTGAGTAGTTCTTGGTATTTTACAATTTCTAAATGCTGGCAGTTTCACCTGAAACTACTTTGATCCCTTGTCAGATTGTAATGACTTAACCACATTTTCTAAAAGCGTATATGTTCATAATGGTATATAAATCTTACAGAGTGAGGGGCATTTTGGATAAGCAATCATTATTATATTATGTTACTAAACATGTTTTTTTCTAAAATAAATACATCTTTTTTTTTGTATTGTTATACTGTAAATGCTTAGTGTTTAAATATTTTTTCCAGTCCTTAAACTTATTTTCTATATGTAATGCATAATATATATGGTATAATTGACCAAATTGAGCACTGCACTTTTTCACTTTTCACTGAATTATTGATTTGCATGGTTTGTTATAATTTTGCTGTTTTTATTTTATATTAATTACTATGTTAGTTTTTGCTTTGTCTGTTTATTGTTTTGTTGTATTTATTATTAGTACACTGGTGACCAAATGGTAGAACTGATTGACATTTTGAGGGACCTAATTGCACCACTTGTTACCCATTACCTCATTAAATTACTAACTGCCCTATTAAATGTGATGCCTGCACACTGAAGGCAAAGAGCAGGGCAGATGGTGTTGCTGGAGGAGGCAGAACAGGAAGTGGATGAGAGAAATTGATGAAGAAACAGACTGAAGGAAGAACCTGTAAAAGTTGTATCTCCTCTTCTCTCCATTACCATTATTTCAGATTTTTCTGCATTCATTTTCAGTCCACCCTTTTCCAGACTCCTCTGCCATTTGAATACTTCCTCCTGTAGTTCTACTTCTGAATCTGCCATCAGTGCCACATCATCAGCAAAGATGAGTTCCCAAGGCACTTCTGTTCTTGCCTCCTCTGTCAGTGTGTCAATAATGTTTATAAAAAGGAAAGGACTTAGTGCTGATCCTTGGTGTACTCCAACTGTGATTTCAAACTATTTTGTCTCTCCCCGTTGTGTGATCACCTTTGTAGTTGCATCTCTATAGGTTGCTTGAACTAACTTCACCATGCTTTCTGGTACTCCTTTCTTCTTCAAGCACCAATACACCACCTCTCTGGGCACACGGCCATATGCCTTCTCCAAGTCCAGAAAGGCCACATACATCTTTTTCCCTTTCTCTAGTGTCTTCTCCTGTAACTGTCTTATCACAAAAATGGCATCTGTTGTGCTTTTCCCCGCTGAGAATCCAAATTGTGAGTTGTGGATCCTGACTATCTTCCTGAGTCTCTTGTCCAGAATTTTTTCCAGGATTTTCAATCCATGTTCCAGAAGTTTTATTCCTCTATAGTTTTTACACTCCATTGGGTCTCCTTTCTCCTTGTAGATGGTAACCATACTGCTTTTTGTCCATTCTTCTGGAATTCTCTCTTCCTTTGCAATATTGTTTAACAATCTCGTCAGCCACTGAATCCCCTCTTCATCGAGGTTTTTAAAGTGTTTTGCTGCTATTCCTGATGGTCCAGTTGCTTTGCCCACTTTCATCTCTTTGATAGCTTCTGTCACTTCCTTTACTGAGATTTCTTGGATTGGTCCACACACTACTTCTGCCTCCATTTTCTACATTTAACAGGTTTTTGAAGTACTCCAGCCATCTTTACTTGATCTGCTCTTCTTTAATCAAGACTCTGCCTTCTCCATCCTTAAGTACTGCCACCCGGATAATATCTTTTTTCTGTCTCGCTCTATGTTTAACAATCTTGTAGATTTGGTCCTCTCCTTCCTTTGTTTCAAGTTTCTCATACCATTCTTTCCAGGTTCTTTCCTTTGCTCTTGCTACACTTCTTTTTGCTACCTTCTTTAGTCTCTTATATTCTTGTAGTTCTCCAGTGCCATCTTTCAGTGCTTTGTATGCTTTTTTCTTTTTCTTCAGTGTTTCCTGAACTTCCAAATCCCACCACCACTCTTCATTTTCCCTCGGTCTGCCTCCTCTTGTCTTTCCACAAACCCTGGTAGCAGCCTCTTCTAGGATGTGGCTCATCTCAGTCCACTCTTCTTCAACTGAAGGCTCCTCTGTTTCCTCTGTGTTGTTTTTCATTTCTCTCACCAGCCTGTTGAAATCTACTTTGTTTTCTCTCAGTTTCCACACTTTTGTTCGTGCTGGGCGTTTTTGGTATTTTTTGCTCCTTCAATATTGTGATGTCCATCACTAGTAGCCTGTGTTGTCTGGTAACAGCCTCATAGGGCAGGACTTTAGCATCTTGGACTTTCGCTCTATCAGTTCTTCTCACTAATATGTAGTCTATTTGGGTATCATGGCCTCCACTCCTGTATGTCACCTTTTGCTCATAATTCTTCGTGAACCCTGTGTTCACTGCAAACAATTCAAGAGCTTGGAGTGTTTCTAGTAACCTTCCGCCTTCTTCATTTCTCTCTCCTAGCCCTCTCTGACCATGTTCATCTGGATAATCTGGGCATTTCTCTCCTAAATGTTCATTGAAGTCTCCTCCAATTACCACCATTTCATTTCCTGGGATTCTGCTAACCACTTCTTCGAGATCTTCCAAGAAGCTATCCTTTTCCTCCTGTGGTCTTCCTACCTGTGGTGCATATACAAGGATGATATTCCACAACCCGCTCTCAAAGGCCACCTGTACATTGATAATCCTGTCTGAGTGTCTAACCACCCTCACTATCTTGTCTGCTAGGTCTTTGCATACTATCACACCCACTCCATTCATTTTTGTACTCTTTCCAGCGTATAGAATCGTGTATCCCTCTCCTAGGTGTCTTGAGCTGTTTCCTTTCCACTTGGTTTCTTGCACACACAAGATCTCAACTTTTCTCCTTGCCATAGTTTCAACCAATTCTCTCCCTCTCCCTGTCATGGTACCAACATTCCAACTCCCCACTCTTATTGAGTTCCTTTCAGGCCCCTTCACCTTGTTTCTTTTCTGTAGACCCCACTCTACAGTTTTCCCCACAGTAATAATTTCCATTAGTACCCTGTTGGGACACAGCACTAATGGCAGCCGTTGTTAACCCGGGCCCCGACTGATCCGGTATGTGATTTGTGTTCTTTGCAACCATGGTTTTGGCAAGATGGTTTTACGTCGGATGCCCTTCCTGACACAACCCTTTTAGTCGCCTCTTACGACAGGCAGGGATACCCAGGAGGTATTCTGATCCCCCTCCCGAGGGACGTCAAGTAGCATTATACCAATTGTACATAATTATTTTGGTGGTCTGTATCTAGACCACCTGCTGGAGTATTGTTCAATTCCAAATGGGGACACAATATTTTGCAATAGAACGGCACTGATGGTGGCTTTTGTTTGTTCTTTTTGCTTGTTACAGCAGGCACTTGGGCCTGTGGTTTTGGGCTGACCTACAGTTAGACAGTGACCAACAGGACAGCATTCAGGAAAGGGAGAAGCTAGCCCTGGGTTTTGATAGGACCTGTCTGTGTGGGGGTAATCTATAGTGAAGAGGACAAGGCAAATGTTCTGCCTGGAGTGATACTACAAGCTGGGATACAAGGAATACAAGGTTATATCTTTCTGTGCTACGGCCCCTCTTCTCATGGTCAAAGTACTAGGACAATTGTTTTGATAAAGATTGTGGCCATTCATTGCAATAAAAAACTGAAGCTTCCTTGCCTGTGTTGTTGTCCTTGAATGTTCCTCTGGGGGGTCAGGGTTGCTGTTGCAGAATCCCAAAAGAGCCTATAGAGAGAGAGAGAGTGGAGAATGGGAGGGTTAATGTTTGTACACATAGTTAAGCGTTTGGCTTGTTGTCACCTGTTCAGCTCTGCCAGTTTGGTGTGTTGAACTGGATATATATATATATATATATATATATATATATATATATATATATATATATATATATATAATATATATATATATATTGTCAGACTGTGGACAAGTCGCAACAGTTCGTGTGTGTGAAGCACTGACTATAATATATATATATATATATAATATATATATATATATTATATATCTATATATATTATATATAATATATATACATGTTCAGTTGACTGATAAAAATTTATTGACACTGGTGAATCATAACGTAATGTTATCAGTTAGTTCTGATATTAGTTATTGTAATAAAAAAAGAAATGCTGCTTGTATTAGGTTGTATCCAAGTGAAGCCTCTTTTACCCCAAATGGAGCCCACATGTGACAAGATATTTTCCTAACACTGGTTTTAAGCAAAACCGAATGAGAAATGTGTGCTTCAAGGAAGAGTCAACAGGGTAGAATCTTCCTGGAACTAAGACTGTTCTAACAGAACCAAACTGACATGCTGCACCTTCCTTCCAAACTAATAAATTAAAAAGTTTGAAATATGTTACAAAATTTTTCCATGGGACTGAAATAATGTCACCCTTGCAGATACTTTACACTAGTCATTTAAGGTACATAAGAAAGGTTAAGATCACGTGCAAAGTGGGGGGATAAATTGGGCAGTTAACTTAAAGTTGATCCTAACCAGGTCTGTGTGCAATAGGTCACCTGGGGTTTCCACAAAAACTGCTATACAGAAGAGGCTGCCTCACGCACTCTCTCAATGCCCAACTGGCAGCCATCTGTAGATAATTACTGTCCAGTCTCTGCTGAGAGCTTGTGATATTTAATATTTCCTCAGCACTTGAATAAATAAGCAATAACAACTGGAAGGTACTTGACCACAGGAGGAGAGAGATGTGTAGCATGAAAGAGTCTGTGTACATCTTGGATTCTATAGTGCTGGTAAACTTTCCGTACAATGTCAGATTGATGCATAAAATTTGGCAGAATCCAAACCACAAAAACTCAAACCGTGAACAAACACTATAAATCATAATTAAAGAAGATATAAATACATTTCGAAGGTGTTGCAACATTTAAATGTTTTCTCAAGGCACCGCCATCCATATATTAGATGTGATGTACAAAACAGTCATTAATGCTTGACAAAGATACCTTTGTGACCTGCCAGTACCACCCCCTTCACAAGTGAGCTTTTCAAAAAGTTACATCAAGAAATGGAATTAGGCCTTTTAAAATGTTCTATTTTACAATTACATAAAGGAAATACATTTTTGGTTAAGTAGCCCTGCTGCTGTAAATAGTGTGTGTGTGGGAATGTAAAGTTGGCAGGGATGTGGTTAAATCTGTCCCCGCCAGCAATCACAGATGTGGCCATTCCCCAGTTAGGTAATTGGTGCCTGTGGTGTAGTCCTAAATCTTAAAATACCAGAATGCCAATTATACAGTTTTTCTAAAACAAATTACTGCACATTTTATTTGTACATTGAACTTGAAGTAACATTTAATATGTAATAGATGTGTCTCGAATGCAACTTTTTGTGCTGTGAGGTTTGCACTGTTTTGCAACTTGATAGTGAAAGCTAATGCCCAGACTACAAGTGTTTTGTTCTTTTGTTTGAACCTTTTATTTTGGCCCCTGTTCCGTGTTTTGTTTGTTCCTCCTTTTGTGTTTGTTTGGATTAATAAAGTATGCAATAGCACTTTTAGAATACTTTTAGAGCTTCTTAATTCATATCAGAAAGTCGCTGTGTGATTCAATATTCTGTGCTTTGCTTCTAACCTCCACTCGTTTTAAGGACACACTGTCACTGTTGGCAAGCAACGTCAATTAATTTACCTGATAAATTCAGTATATATATATAGTTCCGGCAATTCTAAATCAGATTAGCAGATTTTACTCGAATTGAAGTCAAAGCAGATGCTATAGTTAAAGATGAAAGCAACTTTAATTTCTTACTGGTATAGTGTTATTTTCAGGTACGTGTTAAAAAGTGGTGCTCTTGCATGCCTAAACAACTTCCGCTAAGAAAGCAGGGAAGCACCATTTCAAATCTGGTATGTTATGCTGTTTTCGATCTTTTACATCATTTTAAATATAATTTATCATATTTTTCCACCATTAAGAAAATAGAATGTGAATATTTATCATTTACAATACATTGGGTCTTGTAAAAAAAATTTTCATGCACAACTTTGCGGTGGACTTATCGCAATTTTTGTTTTCTTTTTAGAGAAATTGATTGTTTGTTTCCAGTTTAAGTTTACAAAAAAAAAAAAAAAAAATGTAGAATGAATGGTAAATGTACCTCTTTTTTTATTTATTTTCCCGCAATTTGGAATGTCTAATTATGTTTTTTTCTCCTCACCACAGCATGTCCCCATACAGCACAGACATCCTGAGAGAGTGTGAGCATCCTCTGATCTCACAAGCCTAAAGCCAGAATTGCTTTTCCGTCAAGCAATCCTGCTTTTTATCCACTCTGAATGTGTCTGTGTCTGGCTCATAGTGTTCGCTGTTGTGCGATGACGAGAAGCAATCCCTGATGGTTTCCCATCCCCCACCCCGGGAGCTTCAGGGCTCATCCTGTGCTCCCAGTGACAGCACTTTATCAGTATAAGCCCCTCAGGTACCCTGAATGTATCTCTTTGGACAATAGAAAAACACCCATCAGATCGCAATTGATTGCACCTGTACCAAAATCTGACAGCGTACCACTTGCAATCTGACAGCATATTTGTAGAAAAAATATCTGAAAGATGAAGAGACGATTTTAAAAAACAAACTGCAAATAAATTTAGTTTTCTCCTAAAATCACCTCAATTTTGTTTTGGTCCTCTCTGTCGAAGAAAGTCCAATTTAGGCTTTGGATGACCTTTAGAGTTATTTTTTATTGTGCATGAATTTTAAAAAAATCGTCAACTTAAGGTAACCACACGTGACCCATAACCTGCCTGTCAACAGACACATCAAGATTAAGTCAAATTACGTGGTAGAGGCTGATGTGCACCATGGGATGTGGTGCAATTGCCAGAGGCGGAGCTGAGGCAAGTGTCAAAGGCATTGCTGGGGCAGGAGCAAGGTCAATAGCCTGACCAGATACTCTAGGACCTGAGCCTTCTGGCTCTTCAGGTCAGAGATGTCCTTGGCCTGCTTTGAATGCCTCGATCGCTTGCTACTCTTTAGAGGAGAGCTTGAACAGCTGCGAGTTCTAGGGGCTGCAGCTTGAAGGCAGGCGGAGGGTGGAGAACGAGGCCCCCGAGGACAAAGAGTTCATCTGGGCTGACCGCAGAGGTCTCGTCTGTGAACTGTTCTAGCCTACTGCGCAGGGTTTTCTCCCTGGAATTGGCACAAAAGGTGCAGAACGTCCAATCTGCTAAGGCAAAAGAGGCATTCTGTCTTTCCAGGAACCGGACACACAACATGTGTTTGTCCTATGGCAGGAGGTTCACCCTGCAGGACATGCAGGGTGAACGCCCGGCATTATGTCTCTCTAGGCTGTGTCTGTTCTGTGTCTGAGGTGGGAATCAGTGCTCACACATCAACAATAAACCAGTCCCTACAGAAAGCTGGCCTGTATAGATAGGTGGCAAGAAAGAAGGCATTACTGAAAAAGGCTCATCTTAAAGTACGTATGGAGTTTGTGAAAAAGTATGTTGATGATACTGCAAACATGTGGAAAAAGGTTTTGTGGTCAGACGAAACAAACACTGAACTTTTCAGTCTAAATTCCAAGCAATATGTCTGGCACAAGACCAACACTGCACATCACCCAGTCAACACCATCACAACTGTCAAGCATGGTGTTAGCAGCATCATATTATGGGGATGCTTCTCTTCAGCAGGGAATGTGTAGCTTGTCAGGATAGAGGGGAAAATGGATGGTGCAAAGTACAGGCAAATCCTTGAGGAAAACCTGTTTGAGTCAGCCAAGACTCTGAAACTGGGGAGGAAATCCACATTTCAACAAGACAATGACCTGATGCACAAGTGGTTGAGCAAGAAGAGAGTTAATGTTCTTGAGTGGCCCAGTCAAAGTCCCGACTTTTTTTTTCCATTTGAAAATTTATGGCGAGACTTGAAGATTGCAGTCCATCGACAATCCCCAACTTATCAGAACTGGAGCAATTTTCCCATGAAGAATGGGCAAAAACATAACCATCCTATTGTGCAAAGCTAGTGGAGAACTATCCAAAAAGACTCATAGCAGTAATTGCTGCAAAAGGTGCTTCTACCAAGTACTGACTTAAGGGGCTGAATACGTATGCAACCAGTAAATTTCATTTTGTACATTTTCTTTGCAAGTTTTGCTGATATTTAATCTCCTCCTCATATAACAGTGTTCAGTTTAACCACTACAGCTTTTAATAAAAAAATAAATAAAAACTGTGCATACATATATATATATATATAAACCGAAGGACAGTTGCACAATGTTTAACTCAGGCTTCAGCTGCAGAGTCCGGAGTCCAGGGAAGTGGCAAGACTACTTCCTGAAATAAATTGCCAAGGAACTTACAGAAAAACTTACAGAAGGGCTCTTTAAAAAAAAAAAAAACAATCAAACAATTGGAGAAAGGTTCGTTTTACCCACCTTACTTATCTGGTTGTGAGAGGCAAAAAAGAACAAGTTCTCCGTGTGGTGACTATTTATTACCTCGGTGAGGCTGGACCAGGGACATCATTCCATGGAGGGGCCTATCAGCTGCTTTGATATAAAATGCTCAACGAATACCTGACCTGTGCAGACATATCCCAATGGTATCGGTTGATGTTCGTCTTCTAATTGAAATGGAACTGGAGGTTTTCAAGTTTTCCATTTATTGTAAACAATTAAAATAAATGAAGCCTCCGTGCTGGTCTCAATCGCTCAGTAAACAGAGCTGACATAACCGGCAATTTTAGCCTAGTTAGTGACCAAGCATTTAAAAATGCCAATCATGTATGTTGGTTGATAATGAAAAGATACAGAAAAGGAGGCAAAAAGACAAAGTTCACTATCCACGCATTCTACAGCTGACCTGGAGAAGCCAACAATACAAAAATACATCACTGGCATGTTTAAACGCTTGTTCACTAACAGGCTATTCTTTGCGGTTTATGTCAGCACTGTTTACAGAGTGACTGAAACCAGCACCAAGGCTAACATAACACAAAGTTACTCTTGATCAGACGAATTATGCACTGAAGCAGACTTATCGTAACAGACCGTTTACATTTTCAAGACAAACTGTTTTTAAGTCGATTACCATTTCTTTTATGTTTCGTCAAATCAATAAAAGTACCAGCTGTCGAAGCATTTTAGTTTTCAATTTCATTAAGCTGTTGACTTGCTATGTGTCCCTTGCTTTTATTTCTGTAATTCTAGCCACTTGTAAAACTGTCATACCCTTCAAAAAGATCAAATGTGACAAAAGTAATGTCACTGATTTTTTAAAACTTTAAAAGATATCTCACAACAATGTGTATATTTATTGTGAGTTTAATATGTTCTATATTCATAATATATTAATTGAACTGTGCTTCTGCAAAAATATGTTCCACCCTGCATTATACAGTACTATATAACTGCACAGTAAAAAAACAAAAAAACCCCAAAAAACTCAACACCCAATCAACGTGCAGCATTCAAGCATTCCGGTTTATAAATAAAGATTATGCTCCGACTGTGCTGTTACTTCATAGATTATTAATTCACACAAATCAATTTCGGCTGTAATAAATTTAAAAAAAAAAAACAATCCATGTTTTTTTTTTTTTTTTTTTTTTTACGTCTTGGTAAATTTGTGTTAATGAAAAGTAAACTAGAACCATTCTTTAAAACTCTTATTTTAATATAGCTTTGCTCACAGAAACGCCCACCCATCTCATTAAAACAAATCAAGGCAAATCTATGGTTATTGATTTTTCATCAGTCAGCTGTACTGTTTATTGTGTGGTCTGCTGAGATTAAAAAATAAGTTTGAGAACCACTGATGTAAGAAGTAACCCATGACAGGGCATGAGGTAGGACAAAAAATAGGAGGAGTGGCAAACACCGTTGCAGCAGCAAAGGTCATTCAAAATGATCTAGATAAGATTCAGAACTGGGCAGACACACGGCAAATGATATTTAATAGAGAAAAGTGTAAGGTACTGCATGCAGGCAATAGAAATGTGCATTATAAATATCATATGGGAGATACAGAAATTGAAAAAGGAATCTATGAAAAAGACCTAGGAGTTTATGTTGACTCAGAAATGTCTTCATCTAGACAATGTGGGGAAGCTATAAAAAAGGCCAACAAGATGCTCATCTATATTGTGAAAAGTGTTGAATTTAAATCAAGGGAAGTAATGTTAATACTGTACAATGCATTAGTAAGACCTCATCTAGAATACTGTGTTCAGTTCTGGTTACCTCGCTGCAAAAAGGATATTGCTTCTCTAGAAAGAGTGCAGAGAAGAGCAACCACAATTATTCTGGGTTTAAAAGGCATGTCATACGCAAACAAGCTAATAGAATTGAGTCTATTCAGTCTTGAACAAAGAAGACTTCGCAGGGACATGATTCAAGCATTCAAAATTCTAAAAGGTATAGACAATGTCGACCCAAGAGACTTTTTCAACCTGAAAAAAGAAACAAGGACCAGGGGTCATTAGACAAAGGAGCATTCAGAACAGAAAATAGAAGGCACTTTTTTACACAGAGAATTGGGAAGGTCTGGAACCAACTCCCCAGTAATGTTGTTGAAGCTGACACCCTAAGGGATCCTTCAAGAAGCTGCTTGATGAGATTCTGGGATCAATAAGCTACAACCAAACGAGCAAGATGGGCCGAATGGCCTCCTCTCTTTTGCACACTTTCTTTTCATATTCGCTAGTCAGTTTTACAAGGCACTATTTAGTTTAATAAATAGATGCCGCTGTATATTACATGCTGAGTGAGACTTGCATGGTGATTTTTCAGGTGGCTTTTGTATAGAGTTACTGCTACTGCTTGCCTCAGAGTTTTCTTTGTTCTGTTCTCTGACTAAATAAATACCACAGTATATTTGCCAATGTTTCTGTAATTCTTAGTGACATGAAAAAAAAAGATTGTTGAGTGATTTAAATGCTGTTTCAGTTGTATGATGACATTTTTACTTACAAAAACACTGTTTAGATAATTGTTACTACTAAGGCGTAGTAATATTAATAGATCAGGTAAGTAAGTCGGTCTGTGATGTCATAGCCATGCGGAAAGACAATTATTACCGCACGGTCATGTGATCTTGTTCAGCCAATCACAGCACTTAATTTATGCAAGCCATTTTATAAATAGTGTTAATCACAAGCCCCACGCAGATCCGCACACTGGAAAAAAGAAAGCGCTCCAATGCTAATGTCAGTTTATGAAACATTTTTAGAAATGGTTTTAAACAGAAACTTAGTAAATACAATCTGTAGGATACTTTACAAACACATTTAGATCCATGGCATTATATGCATTATGCAAAGTATTAGGGAAGACTGAGATAAAGGTGGGGTTATGTGCAACATCAATCTGATAAGGGAAATACTGTAAACAAAAAAAATTACTTACCTGCTGCCATCTTTGGACTATTTGAACTTATACATTCCCATGTGACATTTATAGTGGCTTTAGGTAATACACTGAACGAGCAGATTAAGATTTCCATGAGAAGCTTGTGTTTCCTTGTGTAAGTGGATGTTGATTTTAAGTAAGACACTTGAACGAGCTAATTAAGATTTTCATAAGAAGCTTGTGTTTCCATGTATAAGTGGACGTTGATTTCACGAGACCTCTCCGTTAAAATACTGCAGCCGTTTCTTGGGGCACTTCACAAGTTTTTTTTCTTCCCAACATGCACACGCCTGGCTATTTCACTTGAAAGAATAAGACACAATGTAAATCTGAGTTTTTTTCTTTGTTGTTTAACAAAGAAAGTTTAATTTGCAATTTCATAATTGAATGCCATTATGTCATTATAGTTTTTAAACAAAATCCACAACAAACATTTTGTCAAGTGATATATATATATATATATTTATATATATATATATATATATATATATATATATATATATATATATATATATATATTTATCGTTACCTAGATCAATCGATATAAAGATATAATGTTAGCTATAATGCAAAGAGATGTGCCCTAAATCAGGATGACTCTGAATTTATATAAACAGTTAATGGAGGTTACATGCCTAATTTAAAGACTAGCAGATGAAGTGAACTGTGAAGAGGGTTCAGTAATTAAGAAAATAGTTCTCCTGGGAGTAAGCTGTGTGGGACCACCAAGATGAAATCATATGTAAGCCCCTCCCTCTCCAATAAAAAAAAAGATATAAAATGATATTCTAAGCCAAAACGGAGCTTGCCTCGAAATTTAATATTAATAATAATAATATAATAATCTAATAATAATACTTGATTGATATTAATAATACTGTACTTTGTATATTAAACTGTCAACTGTCCACAAAAAAAAAAAAAAAATGCAGCAGTGGCTGTCCTTGGATAACTTTTAAAAATACTTTTTATACCCCCAAAGTCCAGATAACTTACATGTGTGCATGTCTACTGTATATAGTAGAGCGACATGCTAGGTCTGTTTCCAGAAAAAAAAGAAAAAAAGAAAAAATCTCAAATGTTGTGAATATACAGTACAATACTGAAATCGCTTGCAAAAAAGTTGTTAATGAAACAGACTGGAAAACCAAACAGAAGTCAAACCCAATTTGCCACAAAAAAGCTTAAAGTGCAAGGTAAATAATCATTATGATGGGTTTCAGAAAAATAATTATCTCGACAGGAGGTAACACCTAATTACATTAGTTTAAAAGTCTAGCATGCTTCCCTCTTGATATGCCGGAAAAAGGCTTAGATCTAGAATGGCACTGAAAGTGCCACTGCTGCCAGCAACAGCCGCTGTACAAGGGAGTACAGAGGACCAAATGAAATCTGCCTTTTTCACCAGATACATTTTGTAACAGGTCACTGCAGAAGACTCTGCAAATGCTTTCCACATAGTACTTCATTCATCACTAGCAAGTGGGGGTTGCCAAGGGAAGCCTCCTTTTGTTAAATTTCGAACAATTTAAAGTGTCAAATATATATTGCATATATATATATATATAATATATATATCTTATAATAATATATATATATAATATTATAATATTTTTGCGTTGGTTTGTATCAAAACTTTGTCTTAATTCTAACCTTAAAAGAAATACGTAATTTATGAAACGTAACCATTTTTTTCAGGTTAGAAACCACACTGACAAAATTACAGGGTAATGTTAAAATTCAAGGATTGATTGTATTGATAAATGTTAATGCTTGACTTGAACCTACGTTTGTACCCTGGCCTTTGAATCAAGACACGTTTAAGTTTACCTTAACTAGTTCTAATTTTTGTGTTAGATTTGTTTCCATAATTTGTGTGCTCATTTTTTTTTATCCCAAAATAAATAAATATAAGGGGCAATATAGGATGTTGCTCCTAACTAGAGTTGCAGAAATCTAGGTGTGGGTAGGAACTTGAGTCAAGGAGAGACCAAGGTCTGAAAAATAAGCTTTTAACAGAAAAATGCACCCAACTGTGAGCTGGATTGGAAACATGCAATGTATAAATAAACTTTCACTGAACGCCAAGTTTTGAACAGCAGAGTGATTAAACTGAGGTTTTCAGATTCAAATGTCCTTAAGGATATTGAGATATCAGGTATGAAAGTAAGGTAGTAAAACGGAAAACAGAAAAAGTAATACAAGCTAAACATTATCTAAGAATATTTACTTATATTAACACAACACAACAGTCACTGTAGAAAGTAAGCAGACTCTTACCATTATAAAAGACTTACAGAAAATCTAACAGATAGCAATAAAAATAAGATAATAATAATAATAATAATAATAATAATAATAATAATAATAATAATAATAATAATAATAATAATAATACATCGATCTGTTTAAAGCGTTTAGCTTGCTGTCTTCTTAATTTTCTGCTTAATTGATTAAAGTAAGGTACTGGGTTGATGAATTAAGACATCAGCAGATGAACCAAAACATGCAGTTTGCCTACTGATGCACAAGTAGACATGGAAATTAGTAATTTTGCTGGCCTCTTCATTTTGGGGAGAGCAGCTATCCTGCCCCTTTCCCTTGACTCCTCTACCTCCAGTCTCTCCACTTGTATACGAACAAATTAATGGCCAGGGAACCTGGAAAGTTGAGGTCAAAAAATGTAACATAAATCATGTGCATTGTAGTAGTGCTGTCTAGTTTGTTTAATAAATAATCTGTAATCTAGCTCTGATTTAAAAAGGCAGAATACAATAATAGCACAAAACAAGAGCTGATAATTCACAAATGATAGAACAAGATCATTCCCCACTTTATTTGTATGTTTTTCTTTTTTTAGAAGTCTATGGATACAAATCCATATCTCTTTTTTTCTTGTCCATTTAGTATTTTATCATAGTGATATATATGACCTTGTTGTTTTTTTTGTTTTTTTTTGGTGCTACCTGTCTGTTAAACTGTAGCCACTGGGGAGCCATCATTTATGTGAAACAAAAACAAACACACAGGATGTTAAATAGATGTGTTGACAAATGGTTGAGTAAACTATTAGAGTCTACTGGTACCAGAAACAATAGCTTCTCCCATGTAGACATATTTTAACCATAACGGATTGTTGCTAATGACTTTTGCAGATCTGTACCTGCAGGCCATTAATTGACTATGTTTTAGACCAGTATGTGTTTAACAGTAAAAAAAACAAACAAACACTAATATAACTGCTAAACTAGTATTGATGGATGGTAATTGAATGCACTAATTAAAAATAAAGCCACTTTATCCCAGATACTATAGAGCAAATGGCTGCAGCAAACTGCACCTCATTGAGAGTCATGACTATAAAAAACCTGGGTGCCAATTAAGGACATTATCTTTATTATAAGCACAACAACCAGGTGCTGAAGTTACTTAAGCTTTCCGTGTAATGGCAACAGGGATATTCTCTATGGTTTGATCCTCTGGGCTGGTTAGCGTCTCTGAGGGCTCAAGGCCTGTGTGTGTCCCACTCCTAGACATAATCACAGCCACTTCTCTGTATTAACCTCCCCTATACGACACAATTTAATTTCAAAAGATCTTGCTCCAACTGGAGTCACAGGACCTGTAGATAAAACTTGGCCTCTTTCTGGTCAGACTCTCTCTAGCTTTGCTGGTTGTCATCAGCTGGCACTCGGGACAAACCATTGGTGTTTTTTCACACTTGACACACTTTTGTAAATTAGGACCCAGGTATCCACTGTCACTTTACTGTTAATTATATTTTGCCTCTGTTTAGATTGTATGATGAATGTCTTAATGAAGTTGACAGGATCTTGTTTATTTCACATGCACAGTTTCCTTCATATACCAATTGTGAGCAGATATGGTTATGTCAACTGAATTCTGTCTGTTTCTAATCCTTTCCCTTAGCAAGGACAGTTTTGTACAGCACGGTGATTAATTGTCCTGAGTCTTAATTACTGGATGTGGTAAAAGGCACTTTAGAAATATTTTTAAACCTCTAAAATGTTTTGAGAAATTTGACTGTATAATATAGCAAATACTATTTATCTAAAATACCTCAGAAGTCCCTGGGAAGTAAGCTAAGAAAAAAAAAAACAGAAGTGTTTTTCATCTTCCACTAATAAATTACAAAATGGCATGGGCTGCCCAGAAGTGCCCTCCCCAGACCCTGTAGAAACAAACCTGTATTCTTTTGTATCTTTTGAGGAAAGGAATGTGGCTACGGCTATGTAGGGACACACAAGAGGACCCACAGTGTTAAAGTAAAAGAACACCAAGGTTATATAAAAAGAAAACAAACCCTAAACTCAGCCTTCTATTTAGTTGAGAAAATAACACATCCCAATCTTGGATGGTGCCAGGCTACTATGCAGGACTCAAACACAAAGAAAGATTAATTCGACTAGCCCTAAAATTAGGAAAAGGAGCCCATTCTTTATTTACAATGATCTGGCCTTTTTCACCCCCGTAGATTCCCTTGACTGACTGACTAAGCTCTCTCCCCTGTAGCCAGTGTCTGCGGTCAATACCCTTTCCTGGATTGAAATATGTAGCATTATGTGGTGTTAGGTCAGTTGGAAGCATCTTATATATATATATATGTTTTTTTTTCACAAAACGTTAACTGGTTTTAAAAGTTTTTTTTTTTTTTTTTTTTAATAACAGCTAATAATGTTTGAGTCTAAAACTTTTCTTGACTGTTATTGATTCTCCACCATCACTATTTTACACTGTTATTTAACTAAATTTGAGGCCGCATGGTTAGCTGTCATAATATGTTTAAAATTGTTATTTCTGACATTGGTTCACTCTGAGCCTTACAGACAGACATCAAAAATAGGATCATGTTGTTCTAAAAGTCTAATTGGTGGGTAGGAGTAAACAGCTTCAGTAGTTGTGTGAACTGTCAGAAGTACATCCCTTCCATTCAGACTTCATTCTAGCTGGATGTTGTCCACATATCTTATTCCACAGGATATCTTTTCTGCAACAGGAAATGCTGATCCATTTTAGCCATCTCTGTAACCAGTTTTCCTCTGGGATGAGCGAGGAAAACATGCTGTGACATGAATTGAAGACCACCCGAAAGCTACATTTCTGAAGTGAGTACAGCTGGCAAAGCCCAAGGTGTGATACACACCGTCAGTGATTCTCCTTTGTCACTACAGAACAAAGACAGAACTTAAAAATATATAATATATATATATATATATATATATATATATATATATATATATATATATATATATATATATATAGCTCAAAGAGCCAGCTGCCCAACGTTTCGATATGTTGTACATATCTTTCTCAAGGGAGCCTGTGTTTGAATCAAAACATTGGAGGTATTTATAGGTGTTTGACGGCATGACAACTACTTGTTATTGTTTATATTCAAATCCATGATTTATTCTTACATGATGTAATGGTGTTCTATATGTGACATCACTTTTACTTATATCTTTAAATCTATATTAATTCTAATTAACATTATTTTATATAAACTTATATTTATATTATCATGCAATGCTGGCTCTGAGGATCAGCCTTGATATGGTCTCCCCAGCACATCAGCATGCACAACTTTTGAATTAATTTTGTCTATTTAATTATTTTTAACTTTTACATATATTTATTGGAATTAATTAGTTCATTCTTTTCTGTTGAGTCCTGCTGGCATAATTGTGTTCCGTCTATTTATCCATTTACTTTCTTTTATTCTTCTATATGTCGCATTGTCTAATTTTAGCTGTTCTAATACTACAAACTTTACATCATTTATGTCATGTCCTTGACTGGTGAAGTGCTATAATATTGATTCATTCCTTTTTTTTATTATTTCTAATTAATGAAAGGTGGTTCTGAATTATTTTATATAAAGTTGTTCCAGTCTCTCCAACATATTTTATTTCATCACATTTTTCACAGGATATTCCATAAACAACATTGCTATTTTTACAGTAGATATTAGTTTTTAGTGGATATGTGGTGTTCTTATGTTTAATTATATTTTTACTTTTGTCCGTGTATTTACAAACTTTACATGTACTAGTGCAAGTATTTGAAGAACCTATTCTGTCAATTATTCTTTTATGTTTACTGTGAACTAGAATATCACCTAAATTAGCTTCTCTTTTGAATGCTACAACTGGGGCCTTAAGAAACACTTTTTTCAATTTTTCTGAATTATGTAAAATCCGCAAGTGTTTCCAAACTATCTTAGAAATATTGAGCAATAGTTTAGAGTATGTCATTACTAATGGGACTCTCTTGACCTTTTTATCTCTATTTTTATAATCTAGTAGATCATCTCTTTTTAGTTTATCCACTTTTCTTAACTCTGTCTCTATAATTCTTTCTTTGTATCCTTTTTTTATGATTTGTTTTTAATGCATGGCTTTGTTTTACATAGTCACTTTTTTTAGAGCATATTCTTCGTATTCTTATTCCTAGACCCTTTGGGATTGTCCTTTTAGTATGTGTTGGATGTGCAGAGGACATGTGTAAATACTGGTGCATGTCAGTAGGTTTATAGAAGAGGTCAGTCTCAATTGAACCTTCTTCAAGTTTTACTATGGTATCTAAAAATTATATTTCTTTTCTTGTCCATCGAAGGTCCACCTTAATATTACTGTGTATTTCATTTGCCATTTTATAAAACTGGAAAAGAGATTCTTCTCCATGTGTCCAAACCTCAAAAATATCATCTACAAACCAAATGTATTCTAATGGTTCTCTTTCTGATTTTCTAAGTAATTAGTCTTCCCATTTCCCAATGTATGTACTGGCAAAATGCATTCCTAATTTAGATCCTATTGCTGTACCATCGTTTTGTTTGTAATTTTTATTAACAAATGTAAAATAACTCTTTTCTAAAACTACGTTGATCATGTTCAGTATATATATATATATATATATATATATATATATATATATATATATATATATATATATATATATACTGGGATTAAAGCAAAAGTTGACTCAAAGTTGACGTTGTATAAAATACAGCATCTTCCTTTATTATAATTCATTTAGAATTAAATTATCTACTTTGCTTTTATGTGTTTCACTTTTTTTTTCTTAACCCCCTCTTGCAAGTTTTGAACTATTTGACATAATATGGTCTCAGTTGCAACTTTTAATCCAATTGACCAAGTAGTAACAATTTACTGTCCACACAGGTGGCACCTGGCCTAACAATAGCCGCTTCATAGGAATGAAGTGCATGACTTTCCAATCCAAAGATGTCCATGATAATCACTGTACCATGTGTTTATTTAGAGAAGATGTGCAGGCAAGGGCAGTTTGCACATGAGGTCTATGAGCAATACTTTTTTCCTCTGATTCATCAACCGTTACTCATGATTCTAGTCAAAGAAGAACATCATTTAGATGTTTATTATGTAAAGGAGCTTGTCATGTTATTTACAGGAATACCCTTACATCATACAGTCTTGGTTTTGTTTCTGGTAACTCTGAAGCAGTATAAGCCAAGGAGACTCCTTGCATTGGTTAACCGTGTAATCTTACCCAGCTGTACAGACCGGAGATCCAATTTGCATAGTAGTTGAGATTAACGAAATTAAAATAAACAAATGTAGATAGATAGATAGATAGATAGATAGATAGATAGATATGTGTGTTATACAAAATAAACCAAGAACAAAAATAATACATTCTTCTTCAGTATTTGCTTGATAGTTGTGGTGCTTTTTAGGAATAACTTGTCCTCTTTGGTTGTCATCTGAGTAATAAATCTGGAAGAGTTCTTTGTATAACCCGATTCATACATTTTGTTGACAGGCATTAAGATTAACAAGCAGGGCATTATAAAGTGATTTAATTTGTACTGTAGATTGTATTGTGGCTATGCAGGGGTATTCATTGATGATGGGGCATATGAGAATGTGTCTGTTTGCATTGGGCTGTAACCTTGTTTAGTCAGGTGTGGCTATTATCCTAACATACTTCAGTGAATCTCCTAGAATGCCCTGCTAACTTGATTGAACCTTGATCACTGGAATCACATTCTCCTGTAATTCCCCAGAGTTTAACCCTACACTATGAAGGCAATGCTAATACATTTCCAGCAAATGGTTCTGCTTTTTAATAAGTTGGATGTAAAATGTAATAGCTTGTTTAACAGTATATTTTAAAACAAGTCTTTATAATATATTTTTCTTATTTTAAAGAATAACATGATTGTTCATGTTTTAATTGCACTTACTAATCATTGTAAGTTTCAATTTTTTGTTGTTGTTATTACTGTACTGTACTTTGGACAATTAAAGCACACTTCTAAAAAATGAAGTTGAGAACATTTAATCCTTCTTGTGTTTATTTATCACTTAAAGAACAGACCAGGCTCACTGGCCTTTAAGTGAAACAGGAAGAGAAAAGTTGGACACTTTGAACTGCAAATGTAAATCAAACCTGTTTTATGAGCTGGCCACCCGGAAAGATGAAGTGCAGTTGTTGTTACAAAAAACAACGAGGAGTTCACATGTCATAACACTGACACCTACTACAACACAGGGTGAGCAAACCACAAACAGGACCCTGGCTCAGCTTATCCTGCCCTATATTCAAACCTTAGCGGTGCTTCTGTCCCAATAAACAATAAACATAGAGGGCCATGGTGGTCCTGTCAGCTTTGTGTCTGTAAAATAACCAGCAACCTAAAGAATTTCCAGGAAGTGATTTTTAAATCCCAAAACAATAAACTGCCTCTTTACAGTGTCAGATAAAATTAACTTAACACTAGGCCCTCACATTGTTAAAACAAAGCCCTTGTAAAATCTTTTTTTTATTACTCTCCTGACTTTTGTCTAACAAATAATATTTTTGTCCTTGTTCGGCGCTTGCTTTAATATGATCAAGTACATTACAGGTAGATTAAGCAGCTAAGAGTTCATGCACAACAGAGGGACTGTGAAGACTGTTATCATTTTAGCTGATGTAAGGATACATATTGTGGACACAAGCCGCATTTTCCATGCGTAAACCGTGTCTAACAGCCATATGGCACAGCACACACATTTTTTAAAACAAGAGGGGTATCACTCACTACCCAACTTTCTCATTATTATTAGTAGTCATAGTTGTCGTAGTAGTGTAGTCGTATTGCTGTTGCAAACTGTATAACCATTAGACTGTAAATATATAACCTGCTTCAATATTTGACATAGTTGTTAAATTTGATTCATTTATCCATAGAAATACTTCATACCAACCCTCCTCCCACCTCCACCCAAGCCCACTCACTTTTAGAAGGGCTCCGACGCCATTGCTAAAGTGGGACTTTGGAGGTCACTAAAAATGCAGCGTATGTAAAGAATGGTTTTCACCCGCCATTCTGCATACGCTATCAAATTAGCACTTTGCCATCATTAATCCTTTTAAATTATATTGAAAATTATTCAAATGAAGAAAAAAGCATGGAATTGGGCAGGGATCTGGAATACTAAGCATACGCAAACATTATAATGAGATGTTTTGCCTTGCACTTGAGCAATTGCTGACCCTCCAAAAAATGTACACCTGCTCTTACAAGGTGAAAATGATTGTAGAAGCCAGTAATTAAGAGGTGTATAAAAGCACACAACTTCAGAGACCTGTCATTGCCTTCATGACTGCTGTGATAGATTCCCTGATGCAGCAACACTTGGCTCTTGTTGAGGACAAGCAGGAAGACTGTACATATTCAAACCCAGGGTCACTTTGTTTGGGATGCCAGAGGATGCGCTGGTAAGGCATTATCGTCTCACTCTGCAGGTCATCCTAGACCTAATTGCTGAATTTCACCTTTCATCACCTGGTTGACTGTCCTCCTTGTAACACATACAGCATTGATTTTTTTTTCACTACAGAGGACCATATGACCTATTTGGTAGCATAATGTTAAGTTGTTATCATAACCCTGGTTGTCTGAAATACGAATATTAACCATTACAAATGGGTGTATCCCCTTTAAGACATTTGAACCTGAAAGCCTGTCCTTAGGACTTAGCACGGTAACAGACAAATAATTGTTCTGACTGCCTCCAAAAATGTGTACGGAAGGTTAACCTTCATTCTGTCCTTTGAAAATATTAGACAGACTTTCAATCCAGGGAATGCTTGCCTTTCACTCATCTGCTTAGTGGAGGTGATTGCGAGTAAGAAAGCCACCTTGAAAGACAAAAAAATTATCTCAACAGTGCATGGGCTCAAACAGAGTTTTCATCAGTACATTAAGCGCTACATTCAACTTCCAATGAGGAACCACATCCTTCACTGGTGGCCTAAGCCGCAAGGTGCCTTTTAAAAATTGCTCTGCCAGAAAATGGGCTCCTGGGGAGATCATATTTTTTTACATATAGCTGCCAAACAGACTTTTAAAGTAGATGGGGATTGTCCCTCATAAAAAAGGTCCTGTAAAAATGTTGTGAGGCATGGGGCAAGTGGCATGTCGTGGGTTCAAGCCCATGAGGCAAGGACCACATGGGAGCAGCGCGAGTGGTGGAAAAGTAGATGTGCTGGCCACAGATGTGCCAGTGCCAGTGCCAGTGGCAGTGCGTCTACTCCCAGAGATCCCCCGCCTCCTTTTGTGGAGAACCAAGTGGACAGTGTGCCAACTCCTGGGAGGCAAAGGGGTCTACCTCTGCTCTGCCAAATCTCTTCCAAATAAGGCTCACGACTTTGGGATGGAGTCTCCATTCTGCACTCCTGAGGACCCCTTTTGAGAGAAGGTTCACAGTCCAATTGATCAACTCAGGCAGGTGAACTTCCCTGAGAGAGAGGAGGTTCATTGCAGAAGCTTGTGGGCCACACAGTGGAGACTGGGTGACCGCAGACCACCCTGGTGGTTGATGTAGGACACCACAGATATGCTGTCTGTACGAACAAGCATGTGTCTCCTCCGAACCTCTTCCAAAAAATTCTGCAAGAACAGGTACACTGCCTGCAGCTCTAAACATTTATGTGGCAACCCTTTCCTGGTGGCTGCCACACCCCTTGCACTACTCGTCCATTCCAAACGCCACTCCAACCTGAGTTGGAGGAGCCTATGGTGACAACCTCCCTCCTGGTGACGCTACCCAGTGCCACACCTAGGCATAGATGGACAGACTGTCTCCACCGAGAGAGTGCCTGTAGACAGTGTGGAGACAGTGTCAACAGTAGGTTGCGATTCAACTCGGGCTGACAAGCCTTGTGGTTGAACCAAACCTACAGGGGGAGCATATGCAGGAGACCCAGTGGAATGGTGTTGGATGCTGCTGCCAACAGGCCATTAAACCTGTGAAAAGCCACTACTGGCAGTGCTCTGCTGAGCTGAAACAGCCCTAGGCAGACTTTTATTCCCTCCACTCTGTCAACTGACAGAGTGGTCAACATGAACCCTGAGTCCAGACACACACCTAGATAGGTAAATATCTGGGTGGGCATTAACTGGCGATTTACATAAATCACCTTCAAGCCCAACCGATGTAGGTGGTTGGTAACGAGCTCTGTGTGTTCGTGTGCCTGTGCCGGAGACTCAGCGCAAATGAGCCGATCATCCAGGTAGGAGCTAGAAAGAGGCAGAACTGTTATATTGTTCCCGAAAAGTTAACCTCAAGTACTTTCTGTACACTGGTTTTATGGGGATGTGAAAATAGGTGTCCCTTAGGTTCATCATGGTGAACCAGGTGCCTGGCCTGCTGAGACAGCCATTGCGAAGTCAGCATCTGACTCAGATACAGGTTTATCTGTCTGAAATCAAGGATCGGGCTGAGGTCGCCATCCCTTCTTGACACCAGAAAGTGTCTGGAATAGAACGCTCTGTTCTTGTTGGAGGGGCTTACTATGTAAATGGCCCATTTTCACAGCAGAGCTGTTACCTCTTGAGCCACTTGAGCATTGACTTGCGAGTCTGTGACAATTGTTAACCAGTTTGTACAGTAGTGAGCACCCAGGGTTCTGTGGTGCTGCTTCATCTGAGGCGCAACCTGCACCTGTTGCCTAGGCACAGGGCGATTGAAAGTATGGCTGCCTCTGTGAAAAGTGGGTGTGGGCTGTTTCTGGTGAAACTGGGGCTTAGAGTGCCACTGTGCTGTAGGCTGCAAAACTGCAGTAGCCCACTGTATCAGGAGCATAAGCTCTTCTGATAAGAAAAGATGTACACTGTTAGAGTCCACATCATCAGATGGGAACACTATACCCTGTTCATGAGTCTTGTCAGAGGCGACAATATAGTGCATCACCCCTTAGATCACATGCCCTTGCCTGCACAGGGGCGGGTGGGGTGAGTGGGGAAGAGACCGGTGGTACCGGTGCTGTTGAGCACTCTTGCAGTAGTTCAATAAGAATAACCTGTTGGTGTGGCAGGACCTCCAAGCTTTCTTCTTCCTCCTTTTTAGAGCGGGAGAAGGTAGGGGAGAACTGGTGGAGGAAGATGAGGAGGAAGGCGAGGAGCATTTCTTCTTGACTGGACTCCTTCGACTGTGACGCTCATTCCCCCTTGACACAGAGCAATGGGAGGGTCCTGAGCGGGCATGAGGGAGCATTTCCTGGAATGACGGGCCAGCTGATAGTCTAACGTATGTGTGGTGAAGTGGGCACAAAAAGTGCGATCAATTAAAGCATCCTGAGCGTGCTCGGAACCCAGACAGACAATGCCCATAACATAGCCGTCTTCTAGAGACAACTTGGCCTTGCAAAAAACAAATGCATGAAACTCAGGCATGGTAGCAACAGATCTGTGTTATGTAGTAGTGCACACAGTAGTAACAATAATCTATATCAGTACAGCAGTAGAGCACACAGTCGATAATGCCAATACACACAGTATCCAGTGTTATTGTACGCAATAGACAATGTCAGTGCGCAAAAGAGAGTGACAGTGTTAGTGCTCACAAAACATAAATGTTGGTGCAGTGTCAATGCACACAGCAGACAGTGTCAGTACACACAGTATAGTGTTAGTGCGCACAACACATACATACAAATATGTACAATATGTACAGCCGTGTACACTATAGACAGTGTCAGTGCACATAAGACACAGTGGCAGTTAAACAACAGACAGTATCAGAGCACACAGTATACAGATCGAATACACAGTAGTAAGTGCCACTCGGTACCAGGACTTGGTAGCGATAGAGTGCACTTGGTACCGGCTCTCTGTACCAACGCTTGGCACCGACACTCCGTATCAACGCTCATCGATCCCTTTGTAAGACAACAACTGGCTAACCTTCCAGTCAGTACAAACACGAGACTGGAAGCAGCCTGCTTGTAAAAGAAGTCTTGGTAAAAGTGTGCTGATAGCTTAAAATAATACAGCACCAAGCTGCTAAAGTAGGCACACCCACAGGAGCTACTTGGTTTCGGTTCAGTCCTTACTCTGTAAGAAAAAAAAGAGAAAAAAGAAAGAAACACAAATTAATATATTATAAAAATATCGAAATAATATACAGTATATTTTACACACAGCTAGAGCAAAGCAAACACTGTGACAAGTAAAATTATTATTATATATAGGATGACACTTGTTCTGCAGACTTCCTGTGGGGCAATAGGCCACAGTGGGACTTTACCAGCACTAGGCTGAAAACGCAAGAAAAGCTAGAAATAAACAATTATACTTCAGCAATTCAATATTTTAATTCAACATTTAAAAGACAAAGCTAAAAAATGTGAAAGAAAGATAATTAGAAAGGTGGTTATTTAAAATCAGCGCTCAGTTTTCAGGATGAGCTGAAATGGAAAATGGCATGGTTGTCAGTGTGCAGTTCCTTTACGCTCTTGGGGGCGGAGCAACAGCTGTGTCGCACTGCTCTGACGAGAAGTCTTTTGTATAAAGTTTCAGGTTAGGGTGCCTCAAAGGTGAATCACCAATTTGTAATGGTTAATATTCCCGACTTGAAATGGAACTGATGTTAGCTGAGGTTTTTCCAAATAACTCAATTTCATCTGGAGTGACCTCAGCTGTAAGGACTCTCAACTCCTCCTCAGGAAAATGTTATTTTCCGAGCATCAAGAGAACTTTGCTGGTCTTCCTGACATACTTTTTGTTTGTTTTGATTTTTATGCTCCTAACTCACCTCACTTCTGGGCTGTAAGTGACCGATGCACAGGCGGTGCTCATTGAAACCCTTATTATCATGATTGCAGCTCATTATTTGTCCGTGTTGAGTAATTTGCATAGGCTGCAGTGCAAAATAATTGTCTGGCCGCCAGGCAATTTGGATATCGCATCTTCAACTGTTTGCATTACGCCTATCCTTACATCAGCCCCTTAATGTCCTACCAGTCAAGAGGTGCTGTTGTTAATAAAGAGATTGCCCTATTATCTCTAAAAGATCAATCACGTCATCCTGTAAATTCTGTAAATTTTTAGCTAGTGTTTGTATTCCATTGCAAAATCCAGTCACTTTTTCATATTTGTAAGTATGGTATTAGTTTTATTAGCAAAGCTTTTCCGATTGGTCTCTTACTGATTGAAACACCATGACCCTCCTGCACCTGTGGTTGGAAATCGATATTCTACTAATAAAACAATCCTGCCTTCCGGAAGTCAACTTGGGAGTGTTTACAGTACCTTTTAGAACAACTTTCTTTGTGAAGAGCTGTAATTTGAGCTTTTAATTCTGTGGCCAATTGCTTTGGCATTCTTTTCATAATAATCTTTAGGCAAATGGCTGTAATTCCAATTTTTACCAGATTTACAAGAAATATCTGACACAAAGGAAAAAAAAAACATATCAGATGAAGGGGTTACTAAATTATGAAAAATAACTCCAAATAACTCGAAAAATAGTTTAAAAATACAACACTTGATTTGGATTCCTTGCCAGTACATTTGTTAAAATTAAGATCACGACTCATATTTGCAATGTTTGTTGTATTTTTTTCCATCAGAAACTTTTTATTTTTTTCAACAACATTTTACAACAAGTGATGATTTAATACTGTTGCAGGTTAATCTAATTGAGTACCAGAAACACTTACCAGAATCACTTAATCTAATTGAGTACCAGAATCACTTAAGTGTTCAGCTCATGATATAGGCTTACTAAGAGTTATTATTACCTCAATCAATTATACCTCCTAGAATTGGTACAGTCTCTATTAATGGAGTTTATTTACATCTTAACTTCAATGCAGAGGGTCTGGCACATTTGTACCAGAAGTAGAAATATTTATAAAGAAAATACTGGTATTTGATATAGAATGTGTTCTACGTAAGCCAATTAGCCAAATATATAACCTTTGATTTGTGAGGCAAGCTTTGTAATTATTTTAAAAAAGCTGTTCAAACTTAGCTTAACTAAAAATGAATACAGCAAAAAAATATTTAAATAAAAATAAATAAAAGCTAGAAACTGGAAAGCCACAGTGTGATACTCTGTACACTGCCTCACAAATACATTTCAGGTCTTAAAAGGTTTTAAAAGGTTCAAGTTTGTATCTGCCAGCTTTGACCATCAGTCAGCTTTTTCTTTTCCAACTTTAATCTTTCATTCACATACATTGTATATACTATAGCTACAAGACTATAGCTACAAGAGTTAGAGGCTATGACCCTGACCTTTTTTCCATGTGCAGGAAAGTTTCTAAAACAAAGTAAGTAAATACTTTCATTACTCAAATTTACATAAGCTCCTTCATTTTAACCCTCTTTTGGTAATATTGTCCTTTTTACTGTTCGGTGTATTTTGTCCAACAGTATTTGCTTTGCAATTGACCACAATATTGCTTAAAGTGCTATAATAATGCATTGTGTCATTAAACTGTGAAGCACCTGCATCAAAAAACCAGTGAACCCTGACACATATTACTCTCAGCAAATATCTTTCAAGGAACACTTAGAACTTAAATGAGCTATTAGTGCCTCACTGGCTCGTCTACAGATACCTTTGTGTGCTTGCAACAGAGCACATCAGTCTTTGAATATGCTTTTGTGTTGGCTATATTTTAAATTGATAATCTGAAAGGAAAATATCTACTGTATACTTTATAAAACAAAATACTTTTGTTTTATTTCCCTATCGATGACACTTAGCTTTCAAAATTCCTGAAGAATATAAAAGGGGTGCAAACAAACTGTAGAACACTAAGGGTAATTGCTTTTGTACATTTAAGTAAATAATGTATCTAAAAAATTTGTATGAAATATAAATTGAGGGAAAAATACTGTCTGACCATATCCACTTTTCTCCCCTTCTCATGAAAACTGCAACATTTGACTATTATTAGGTAACATCTAGTGAAGTCTTTTAATGTACAAACAAGTGAAAAACCAAATTTTATTGTACTATTGTATAGTTATTAACAGTAAACTTCATGTCAACAGAAGGGGAAAGAAGTAAAGTATAGTCTGAAAAATATTATTATAGGTCTGGGCATGTGGCTACATATTTCGTCACTTCCTTATGAAGCCCTACCTAATAAAATCTAGCCAATATCCTGTCCCTTATTTTATCAGCTCCGATGTGCTCCACAAAAGGGATATCATACGCCAGCCTCATGACTATGAGCCGACAAGACGGGGGAACCAATAATTCTGTTACAGGCTGTCCTGTGCTCATGGAAAGGTTTACCATACACAATAACTATTCCTTAATAATGAAGTGCTGAAATACTAGTGCCCCAGCGCCTTCAATATCCTTACCTACAATAGACCGGACCTGCCCCCAAGAGTGCACTAGTGACGGGTCATTATGTTGGCCCCACACTATGTCCGCACTTGAGTACCACATGTCCGGTATATTGAGAGAGGCTGGAGTAGCATCTGCCCTAGATGTAACCTTGCCCTCTCGATCACACTGCATACCAACCCCCTTGACTGGCATTTGTTACCATTCCCCCCCCAGACCCCAGCCTCGTCTCACTAATGCATGGGTTTTCACATTCCCTCAAACCACATCAATAATACAAGGCCCCTTCCAACTATTTTCCCCTCGCTTACCCGCTTCTGATGCCCAATTACAAGTTGCCACATCACACTCCATCACAAGTGGGCATGACCTGGCCTGGTGTCCTGGCTGGTGGTATCTAAAACAATTAGGAGGAGGGAGGGAGCAGAGGTTAAACATCTGTCCCGTTGCTGGTATGGCAAACTTAGCCTCCATGGAGGGGAGGTAAGGTTGCCCGTTGGTGTTGGCATCATGCGATCACACAACCCATATCCGAGGATCTCTTTTACTCCCGGAGCCTTACTCTGTGTGTTTCCCCCATGATGTTGAGCCAGTGCAGAATGGCTTGCTTTACCAGATCATACTGGGTTGCTTTGGTGTTCGTCATGGCCTGGTAGGCTGCCTGAGCCTCCCCGATCAGACAGGGTCCCAGCTGGCTTATCCAGAATTCCTTGGGCCATGACGCGATGGTAGCCAGCAGCTCAAAAGCGACCAGGTAAGCCTCTAAGTCATCCTTCGCTGTCATCTTTTGTGCCCTTGCTTCTGGGGCCATCATCACAAGTTCGACCCTCTTGATCAGAGCCATGTACCGTTCCTCTCTCCATCTTTCCTCGACCTGCCGTCTGCTGTCCAGCACCTCCAACAGCGGCGCTAGTGAAACGTGATCCAGCCCTTCTTATCTGACACCATGTGTGGCAAAGTGCTTAACAGTTTGCAGGTAATGCAGCAGTGATCAATGAACAGACAGACAATAATAATCCAGGTACAATGATGATTTAACCCTTTGCAGTCCTATGTTGGGCCAGGTCCGACATTACAATTTTCCCTTTTCAGTCCCTTTTCATCAAAAAGACATCTAGCACAGGTCTCTAGTCTTTTTTCTCTGGAAAACCTTTCAATAGCTGAATGAGACCGATAGGAGCTGAGAGAAGCCAAAAAAGGGGCTTATCTGAGCAATACACATAGCTTCTATACCACAGAGATAACACGGACAAAAACAAAGAAGATAGCTGCTTCTGTATCCAGAGCTCAAAGAATATCACAGACATTTACAAAGCTTTTTGAAATGTTATAGTAATCAAATAATGACTTGAGTAACATTATTGAAGAGTTTGGTGATAAAATGAGTGATCAGGAGAGGATTTATCAGTGTGCACGACTATGAAGAGGTATGTGAAAAATACAGCGATCAAGGGGTGGGGCTTGGCTGGAGATGCAGTACTGAGTGTCCTTGCTATGCTGTGCCTTTTAAATCTGTTTTACTCTGAAAATGTTTTTATTTTAAACAGTGTGTGTAAAATAGACAGTGTGTGTGTGAAAATAAATTGGACCTGACGCGCCTGACAAGCACTGAATAAATGGACCGCTAAGGGTTAAAAGTATATTTATCAGTGTGACCGATAAAACGTCACCTAGTAGCTGGGGTGGCGGAAAGGCTACCACACCCAGTAATTCTGAGCCGAGACTGGCCAAACTATAAAGAATTGGTGAAATTAATAGCAGTCCTGACCACACAAGTAAACGTGTCATAAAAAGGGAAAAGGGAGTTGATTGGTAATATTTTTCCCTTACAAGCCAAAATGTTTTCCCCTATGTTTCGTCCTACGAAAACAAAAAAAGGGAGACTGATCGAAAAATGGGAGGAAGCATCAATTAGATGAGTTTGGGCTCTGGTGACAGAATGCCCGGATGGCACTGGGCCATCCAGGGCAGAGGCTACTCCAGTCCTTCTCACTATACTGGACATGTGGGCCTCAAGTTTGGACCTAGCATGGGGCTAAAGCAATGACCCCATGCTGGTGCATGCTTGGGAACAGGCCCGGTCTATTAAAGCTAAAGATGTTGAAGACACTAGGGTGCTAGTATTTCTACACTTCATTATCAAGGGGCATTAATTATATAGCGTAAACCTTGCTATGGGCACAGGACAGGCTGTAACACAATTGATGGTTCCCCCATCTTGTCGGCTCGAGGTCATGAGGCTAGTACATGATATCCCTTTTGTGGGGCACATTAGAACTGACAAAAAAAGGGAACAGATATTGGCTCGATTTTATTGGGTAGGGTTTCATAAAAAGTGCCGAAATATGTAGCCACATGCTTAGACTGCAAGAGAGTAGCACCGAGTCGAGTGCGCCCTGCCCCTTTGGTTCCACTGCCAATTATTTCCGCTCCCTTTGAGCACATTGCAGTGGACATAGTGGGCCTTTTGCTACCTTCTGATTCTGGGTATTCACATATATTAGTGGTGGTAGATTATGCAACCCGACAGTACAGCTGCAATAGCTAAGGAACTAGTGCAGATTATGGCTAGAGTAGGGATCCCCAAAGAGATATCGACAGATCATGGAACTAACTTTCTGTCTAATACGTTACAGCAAGTATACAAAATGTAAAAAAATATGTCCCATCAGGACATCTGTGTATTATCCACAGACAGACGGTTTGGTGGAGTGCTTTAATCAGACTTTAAAGCAGATGCTGAGATGATTTGTGAGTCAAGAGCAAAATCATTGGGCAATGCTTCTTCCCTACCTCGTTTTTGCAGTGAGAGAGGTGCCGCACCCTTAAACTTTTCCCGTTGGACCTTTCTAATTTCGGTGCCTGAGAATCGCACAGCAATAATAAACCATCTGGTAATCAAATCAGTCTTTCTGAAGCTTATTATTGAGTATACCTAGGCCCTAAAAACAAAAAAAAAAACATGTTTCCCTCCGTGTATTTTTGGAATTCCAATTAGGCAGCAATGGGTTAAAGCTCTTGTATGGCCAACAGCCTCGCTGCATCCTCGATCTATTGAGAGAGGGGTGGGAAGAGCACAAAGGCTTGTCCAAAAATGTAGTGCAGCAGGTACTCCTACTGAGAGATGCCTGAGTTTGGTTGGTCATTTGGCGCAGGACAATCTCCAATCGGCATGGCACCGGGAACAGCAGCATTACAATAAAAATGCATGTTGGGGTCTAATGGGGTCTAGAGATCCTTAGCACCAGAGCCATTTCCACAGGGAAACAGTTACTTCCAGAACAGCAAAAATAGTTGGGTAATTTAATTGAGGGGTTCAATTATGTTTTTCTCACTTGCCCATTAGAACTAACATTGTTGAATATACTGTTATCAGTTCCCCAGGTGTCATGGTGCGAGAGAAACCTTACCAGATTCCAGAAAGTTGTCGAAGTGGTGTTATCAAAGAGGTATGGACAGTGCTAGAACATAGGGTGATTGAACCTTCCAGGAGCATGTGGTGCAGTCAGATTGTGATAGTCACCAAAAAGGATGGCACCAACCACTTCTGCGTTGACTTTCATAAGATAAATGCTATTGCCAAGTTCCGATGCATACCCCATGCCTTTGGTAGACGTTGATTCTTGATAGACAGGGAACAGCTAGGCTTATTTCCACTTTGGACCTGATGAAGGGATACTGGCAGATCCCCTTAACCCGCAGCTCTACAGAGAAAACCACATTTTCAACTCCTGAAGGGCTGTTTCACTTCAAAATTATGCCGTTTAGGCTACATGGTGTGCCCACTGCCTTTCAGAGACTGATGGACCAGGTCTTATATAATGTATATTGATGGTGTGGTGTGACAAAGTGCCTGCCCCTGTGTATATTATCTGTTATGTGTTGCGTGTGGTGTGTTTAAATGTTGGTGTATAGACATTGGTACACGGGAAATAAACGGGTCTGTGTAACACAAGTGTTTAAAACTGTATATATGTATTTAAGCACAAGGATTGCACAGCACTTCACGTGCAAGTAAAATGTAGTAATATGTGAGCACTGGGAATTGCATTTTATTAATTCACATGCTGGGATTCAAGTGAATAATTAATTGGTAATTGAATCCCAGCACAACAGTATATATAGATGCACGTTGTCACATACTTGCGGTTGGGTATTTGGTGAGTGGAGAATGGGAGAGAGAGGGTAGGAGAATTAGATATTTCAATTGCTATTACGTGCTGGTGGGGCCAGCACGATACTTGTTTATTTAAAACTCACCTTGTTTGTTTGTGTGTCTAGCTGCTCACCATTTTTGTTAAGTATTAGTCCGTTTTTGTTTGTCTGTTTTATTTTGGCTACCAGTGCTGTTCCTGATTCTGTTTTCGTGTTTAAACCTTTTATTTACAATAAACCGGAGCAAGCAAGCGTCATCATTATTTCACATCTGTCTTTGTGTTCATTCCTTTTCCTGGGTTTGATGCCGCCCACTTCGTCCGTCTCTGTGACATGTGGTTATTTACAGCTCCACCTGGAGAGAGCATCTGGCTAGGATCATGGCAGGCTCCCATTCTCATCACACCAGATTTCACCAATTGATACATCCTCCACACCGATGCGTTGGATGTTGATTTAGGTGTAGTTTTGTCCCAAACTATAGATGGAGTAGAACACCCTATCATGTATCTCAGCAAAAATCGTAGTCAAAAATTAGTGTTTGACCATTTAATGGGCTACCCACTATTTACGATACTACCTACTAGGACATACATTTGATCTCGTCACAAACAACACCCCTCTCAAGTGGTTAAGCACAAAAAAGGACAGTAATGCCCAGATAACTTAGTGGTATCTGGCATTGCAACCCTTCAGGTATCATATGATCCACCGTGCAGGGGAAGAACGCCAAAATGCGGATTATTTTTCCCAGGAGGGTGGAATAATAGGACAGGTAGATTAAGCTGAGTGTTCCTTCAGCTCCAATTTGAGCAGTGGGATATGTGACAGAGACAGAATGATTCTTGATGATAAATCTCCCTCCCGACCTATGAGGGTGCTGTGTGAAAGAAATAGAGTGCCCTGGACTGGATAGCCAGACAATTCATTCGTAGGGTTAGACGGAAGTCAGCCAACTAGAAAGGAGGTGGAGCTACGGTACACCGAATCATCAACCCAGAGGGGAAAAGATGTGGCAGCCATGGATTCAAGGGGCAGTTGCAATCGTTAACCAAGGGAAAATGATTGACGGTTCATAAAGGGATGTAGCAAGGTGATCTGTTCCTTTTGTATAGTTAACGCTGAACCGGAAGGAGAACTGTATTGTTATCATAAGTGTTTTGTTTGTTTTGTCATGTCTAAAATCTACTTGTTTGTTCTTATTAGATGGCTAACACGACCCGAAGCTATTGCTACACAATAAACCCAGACAACACTGCACTTATTCACGATTAATTGTATTTTCACCACGAGTACTACAGCACTCACGTTGGACTTGTGACCATGTTTGTGTTTATTGTGTGTGTTTAATACCGTGTTTATTATTTGGGGACTGAACCCGTGGATTTAAAGAGAGCAATACACATTGTTGTGTATTGTCTGTTCTCTTTATTGTTTACTGTTGTCATCAGACTTTGGATTACAAATAAACCATCATTTCACCAATACTTTGTTGTTAGTCCTTGTCTAGAGCACTGAGTCACTACAACAAAAGATAATCAAGTAGAATATAAGCAGTTTGCTATACATATTCTGTGTAAGCGTGGTTCTATTTTAAGAAGAGCACATTCATTTCACACAACATTTTGAGTCTGTTCTATACTGTCTATGTTCACATCGATGCATACAAATTACAGAGTGCAGTATATAGTATGTAAATAAATCACTTTAATATTGAGGTCTATTCAATTGATCAAAATGGAAGGTATATTAAAAAAAAATGTAAAAAGGAAAAATATATATTAACAGACACACATGTATTTTTTAAAACCTTGGTACACAAAGGGCTCATATTTTAATTGGGTGTATATAAATTTCTTAAGATCAACTAAATAGCTATTTATTGAGTATTATGTACTGAATCAATCAGATTACTACAGATCAATACCAATGACTATGCTCTCATTGGACTGAGTTTTGAAGAGATCTATTTAAAGATGCATTAAATAAATTTAATAATGTAAGTAAAATCAATGTTTCCACATTTAAATCACAAGAATAGTGTCTAAACATACTGCAAGGAGGTATGCAGTATGAGTATTATATTATGTGTATAGAGAAAGAGAGAGAGAGAGAGAGAGAGAGAGAGAGAGAGAGAGAGAGAGAGAGAGAGAGAGAGAGAGAGAGAGATATTCCCATAGACATGATAACATGCACATGGAACTGAGAAAGATTTGTACTGGAGGTTCCTGCAATAGAGTGAAATGATATTGAGGTCACCTGCTGGCAATCAAAGAAATGTACACTAAAGCCACAACCTATCAATATAAAGCCAAAGCCTATCAACATGTGTCTCAATATCAAAGGACATTATGAAATAGGCACATTATATGCCATTATTAAAATACTGAAGTTTGCATTGCGTACAAGTTGCATGTTAGTAAATGTGCTTCTGTATGTTAATACTGTATACTAAACAGATTATTGCAATGGTTTTCTTTAAAATAGTTCACTGAAAGAGATTGAAAGAATAGTTGTATGTCATAATTGTTATTTAAAGAAATATAACATACAATAAAATCTGCCTTTAAGGGAAAATGAACTAAGAGCCACTTGCTATTACAAGTAAATGAATCACCTTTAAGTTAAAGAAAGATCATTTACTTTCAGGTAGCTTGTTACTGTTTCACGCCATATTAACCTCAAAAGCCATGTCTTTGTGCTCAAAGCATGTCAGTCAGTTATTGACATAAAAAGGGGTGAGAACAGTCTGTCCCACCCCTGTATAAAAATACAACATTTGAAACAATACACTGTGTGAAGGTAAATAAGTCATCATCTAATTAAATATGCAGAATGTCCACTTGTCTGAAACTGCATCTTTTAAAAACCTAAATGACAGTAGTGTGTTATATATGATTTTTTTGTCACATATCCATTTATGAAAAATAAGTTAAAGCCCTGTTTATTCATATACTGACAGTGTTTAGAATTAGCAGTAGCCAGTATGTCTATATATATATTTATGTTTGACTGTTTAGTTTGGCTTTACCTCTGTGATCATTTATAACAGTTTTCATGTAAATCTGCCTCAGGGCAGGTCAGAAAGGTCTCCTATTTTGACCATAGTATTTTCTTAAAACTTTGAACTACTGTAGCGGTAACTCATTCAAGAAAAGGCTGATTACTAGTCTGCATTTGAACTTGCAGTTATACTTTTTTTAAACGCATACATACAAGTGTGACGATTAAAGTCATACAGTCCAACATTCAAAACTGTAAATAAAAACATTCTCTTACCTAGCACTGTGAAATCATAATAAACTTGCAGAGACCTTGAAGGTTTAATTGTTACTTTCTCCCAAACCCAAACTTTTTTTGACATCTATAATTTTGTGGAAAGGGTCTGCTCTTTGATTCTGGAGCTCAGCACAATGATATATTAATATCAAGCGTGTAGTATATGTTTTATGACTTGGTAATTGTTACTGGTCCCAAAAGCACAAGATTGGCAAACCCACCATAGTTTAATTATATGCTTAATAAATAACATACATATTTCTTATATCTTACCCATAACATTACTTTGTAAATAGCTTTAAAAGGCCAATATTTTGTTATTTTTAGATCTTCTATGGACGTGTTTATCCCGCTAGCTATTAGCCTAACTCGCACTTCTTTTCTACAGACATTAAAGCTAAGGGTCACATTGCAAAGTGCTTAATTATTACTTTGTGACTGCCTTTCGGTTTAGCATGCAGATCCAAATGTCTTTCATTAGACTAACAAGTACTTTCCTGTCTTTAAAAGCCTAACGTTCCCTCCCTCGAAATGGAGCAACTCTGAGCTGCTTAAAAAAGCAAAACAAGTAAGACATGTGTGACCCTGCTGTCAATCAATGATTATGTTGCTGTATCTCTTTGCAGCACACGAGACTATTATTTTTACTGATAACATTTCTGTTGCTAGGTGGTTTTCTAATTATGGATATTGGCATGTTTAGTAAAGTCACCAGAATTGTTTACCTTTTCTGTCTCTGAGTAAGCCTGAGCGAGATGGAATGAGGGCAGTATCAAAATGACCTTTGGGATGTGCACCAGTATTTTTTTGCTCCCTGAACCAGTGAGTTTGTTTAAGATTTGCAATGGAAATTCCACCTTGCTCAGGCTTGTTCAAAAATAAGTCTCGAAAGTAAAATATGCTGCTGACTTTATTAATCATGATCAGCTGTGAACAGAATGGCTTGTTGGTGACGTCAGACCAGGAAGACACTGACACTGATACTACGGGTTGATGCGCGTTTATTATAAATAAAAGGTTTAAACACAAAACACAATGGTACAGTGGCCAAAATACACAGGCAGATACAAAACACAGTGAACAAACAACTATCATGCTGGTCCAAAACCAAAATTGTTTATATTTCTTTCTCTCATTTTTACTCCCCGAACACCCGACCCTGGTTAGCAAAAGCTGCTGTTTTTTTTTATAATAATCTTTATTTTTATTTATATAGCACCTTTCACAGTGGACCACCATCACAAAGTGTGTTACAAGATACAAGACTAGGCTGTGTGAACTACATTGCAGTGTCACTTACAACAATGTCTCACCTGAAAGATGGAGCACAAGGAGGTTAAGTGACTTGCTCAGGGTCACACAATGAGTCAGTGGCTGAGCTGGGATTTGAAGCGAGGATATCCTGGTTACAATCCTGTTTCTTTAACCACTGGACCACAAAGCCTCCTATAGGTTTATAACATGGTCTAGGGATTAACTGTCCATCAATAACCTAGTTTATCCCTCGAACACATTCTACATAGGTTCTCGTATGCGTGGCCAGCAGCCAACTTGTCAGTAAGTCAACAGCTGCCAACCATGCAATCTCAATAGAGGTAATCTGGCAGAGATGAAAAGCAAACATCACATTTGCCAATTTACACCAAACCACCACAATGAAACACACACAAAACAGTACATTTAAATAATAATAATAATCCAACACAAATACTAAATAAACAAAATACACACAGGGGCAGGGTGTACGTTGCCACATCAACATATAGAGAAAAAGTAACGCATATGATGAAATGATAAACATACAAAAAAATATATAATATGATTGTGTTATAAAATAGGATATCTTTCAATGGATCGTTACAACCAATGTGACATTTTAAAGCCACCATTTTTTCTGAAAGGAAAATAAATAAAAGAAAAACCAAAACAAAATATAGCAAAAAATGTTTTGACATCATCTACTTTCTTTTAGAAATCATCACATAAACAGGAATTTTTACCGACTTCAGTGAAATTTAGTCCCGTGCAAACAGTCCATTTTTTTTTTTTACCTCAGATAATTTGCTCAGAGGTCCTCCACTTTTCTTTATAGGACATCGGGACCTTTTGTAAAACGTGTGTCTTAATACTCCTGTGCAAATCGACCATGTCAGTGTTAGAACTGATATAAGCATTTCCGGGATATTCGCCTCAAAGCAATACCAGCTTTAACAATAAACTATAATATAATATATAACTTAGTACGCTCTATCCTGAGATTCTACAATTCAGTAAAATGGTACGATTGGGCATAATTAAACTGGGGACTCTTAAGAATGGACGCTTTGAACGATTTTAAGATATGTAACGTTTCCCACTGGGAAAGGCTTGTGTGTGCAGAAAGGACAGACACAAGGCAATGTTTTTTTTCAGTGGCACCAGGGGGGTACCGTTTATTTTTCTTTTCTTTGATCAATTGCTTTGGCGCTGACAAGCGCTGTTTGGTCCGTGGCACTGACAAGCACCGTATGGTCTTCTGGCGCCTACAAGCACTGCTTGGTCTTCTGGCGCCCAAGCGCTGTTTGGTCAATGGATAGGCGTGTAGTCTCCCGGGTGGCTTGCACACTGCTCTGCTTGGTTCTACACCGCCCTTGCATTGCACTGTGTTGGATTGGCAGTATGCTTCTCACCAGCTTCTGGCTTTCCTGCTCTCGATTGGGATACACGCCCTCTGCTGGACTGCCTGCTGTTGGTTTGGCTACTCAATTGATCTTGATCTGGTACCAGCTTACACATCCGATCTGGACTCACGCTATCGGCTTGGCTGCTTGCCTGTTCGCCTGCTCCCGGTCTGCTTACACGCCATTCCCAATCTGTTCACACACCCGATATGGACTGCCAGCTGCCCACTCAGCTTGCACGCTACTCTAGCTCGCTCTCTCATGGCTTCATGCTGCTTCTCTCTAGAGTCTTCTCAGCCATTTAATCACCCTGCTTTAGCATTTTCCCTTCTGGCTTCTCTTTTTTTCTATTACTTCTGCAATACCCCACCCACTATGGGGAATGCACAGTCTTTTATAATGCCCCCTTCGGTCCCTGATTTGTCACAGTCCTGAGCCCTCATTACCATATTTGTGAACCAATCAGAACAGGACACTCACATCACACACTCACAGATGGGGGGGGTTGGGGGGGGGGTGGAAAGAGCAGGTGCTGTGTAGCTGAAACAGATAGGAAAGTGAAAGTAAACACACATACATACACAGCGGTCTTCTTTAGCTCTCCAAATCGCCCGACACTACAATATGTATGGAAAAACACTCAAGGGATGGAATTGTTATTCTAGCCTTTGAAAAAGAAGGTAAAACAAAATGAAAAGGCGCAAAGTTGACATTATTCATTCTTCCTTTGTCTAGCACAAGTTATTTACATTCAGGTCATTGTTTACAAATCATACACAAAAGCACCTTTTCTGGTCGCAATATCACATTTCATTTAGAATTTGCCGATTACTTGATAAAAACTAATCCACATCTGAGAGGTTACTGGACATCCTGTGCTTTTGACCATCTCTGACAACCCCTGAGTTTTAGTCCTATGCAAATCATGCATTAGAACTCCTTTATATATCAGCGTTTAAAGTGGTTGAAAAAAAGTGCTGGTATGCACCGTTTCCAGGGCGGTGGAGGTGGGATAATTTGAATTATGTCAGTATTTTCAACAGGATATGCACCAATGTAAATTGTTGTTTTTTTGAATACCAATTGAATTTGAATTATTTGACACCCAATAATTTGCAACGTAAAATCTATATAAAAGGTGACTTACTGGCTCAGAATAAACTCCAAAGGGGTTCGGAGGCTTCGGTCCTGTTTTTTGCTTTATGGCTCATGCAGTGGTGGGAATTTGCACTGCATCTGCCTTTTCTTAGCCAGATTTTCACATATGGTTCTGGATTCCACTTAAGAGCAGGAGGGCCAAGCAGTGACAGAAACATAAGACAAGACACTGTTCTGATATTTAGTCTGTTCCTCGATTCTGACATTATAATTACTAAATCCTCTCTCACAGATTGCATTACTTACAGGTAGAGTGTAAACCGCCCTGTATAGTTTTTTTTCAGTTTTGCAGAAATGTTTCTTTTTCCAGTTGATTTGTATTCCACAAATGCTTGATGAGTTTCATTTAAATCCAGATTGAATTGTATTGCCAGATCATTTATGTTTTTCTCACCATGGCGTACATCATGCTCACTGCCAGTGGTTCCCATGACACAATCTTTGTCCTGCAGCAGTCATTTGTTTAAGTCATCCTCGGGCGTTAGTTGTTGTTTCATGTTGTCGACAACTGACTGACTGAACTGATCCCTGTTCACAGACAGTGCACGGGTAGTATAGTACAGTAATGTATAGCAAAGATATTCTATTGCGTAAAGGTAACTTGCATAGACAGTGAACGAACTCTGAAGGTGCTGTAAGCCTCACAATATGTGTTTCCTGTGAATTTCCTTTTCCAGGACTCCTGAAAGGGAAATTCATGGTATTGATGTGCGAGTAGACTATTTTGAGTCAATAATAAAAATTCATGCTTTTGTTTTGTTTTTTTGCCGGTATGGCAATAACACCATTTTTTTTTTTTTTTTATCGGCATGCATATTAATGCATACTGCCCCACTTTTACCCTTTGCAGTCTTATGTTGGACCCTGTCCGACATCATCAAAAAGACTTAAAGCACAGGTCTCTAGTCGTTTTTCTCTGGAAAAAGCAGAGAAAACCTTTCTATGGCCGACTGAGACAGATAGGAGCCAAATGAAGTCGAAAAAAAGGGGTATCTGATAGCCCCATGCACCACAAAGTTAACACCGACATAAACAAAGGATTTAGCTGATTCTGCATCCAGCACTCAACGACTATCACGGACATTTGCAGAGCTTTTTGAGATGTTATAGTAATACAGTAATGACTTGGATCGCATTATTGAGGAATTGGGTTTTAAAACGAGTAATCAAGAGAGGATTTATCAGTATGCACATCTATAAAGAGGTATATGAAAAATACAGCGAACAAGGGGTGGGGCTTGGCTGGAGATACAGTTCTGAGTATTCTTTTGCAATTCAGTGCATTTTAACCCTTTGCAGTCCATTTATTCAGCACTTGTCAGGCACATCAGGTTCAATTTATTTTCACACGTGCAGTTTATTTTACACGCACTGTTTAAAGAAATAATACTCTATCTACAGCCAAGCTCCACCCCTTGTTCGCTATATTTTTCACATACCTCTTTATAAACGTGCATACTGATAAATCCTCTCCTGAGCACTTGTTTAATCACCAAACTCCTTAATAATGCGATCCAAGTGGCTAACATGTAGAAAACAGAAAGTACTTATTAGAGGAAAAACTTCAGAATGGAGTGTGGTAACCAGTGGTGTACCACAGGGATCAGTATTAGGTCCTCCTCTCTTCCTAATCTGCATTAATGATTTAGATTCTGGTATAGTAAGCAAACTTGTTAAATTTGCAGACGACACAAAAGAAGGAGGAGTGGCAAACACTGTTGCAGCAGCAAAGGTCATTCAAAATGATCTAGACAAGATTCAGAACTGGGCAGACACATGGCAAATGACATTTAATAGAGAAAAGTGTAAGGTACTGCACGCAGGAAATAAAAATGCACGTTATAAATATCATATGGGAGATACTGAAATTGGAGAAGGAATCTATGAAAAAGACCTAGGAGTTTTTGTTGACTCAGAAATGTCTTCATCTAGATAATGTGGGGAAGCTATAAAAAAGGCTAACAAGATGCTCGGATACATTGTGAAAAGTGTTGAATTTAAATCAAGGGAAGTAATGTTAAAACTGTACAATGCACTAGTAAGTCCTCATCTTGAATATTGTGTGCAGTTCTGGTCACCTCGCTATAAAAAAGATATTGCTGCTCTAGAAAGAGTGCAAAGAAAAGCGACCAGAATTATCCCGGGCTTAAAAGGCATGTCATATGCAGACAGGCTAAAAGAATTGAATCTGTTCAGTCTTGAGCAATGAAGACTACGTGGCGACCTAATTCAAGCATTCCAAACTCTAAAAGGTATTGACAGTGTCGACCCAAGGGACTTTTTCAGCCTGAAAAAAGAAACAAGGACCAGGGGTCACAAATGGAGATTAGACAAAGGGGCATTCAGAATAGAAAATAGGAGGCACTTTTTTTACACAGAGAATTGTGAGGGTCTGGAATCAACTCCCCATTAATGTTATTGAAGCTGACACCCTGGGATCCTTCAAGAAGCTGCTTGATGAGATTTTGGGATCAATAAGCTACTAACAACCAAACGAGTTAGATGGGCCGAATGGCCTCCTCTCGTTTGTAAACTGTCTTATGTTCTTATGTTCTTAAGTCATTATTTTATTACTACAAAATCTCAAAAAGCTTTGCAAATGTCTGTGATATTCTTTGAGCCCTGGATGCAGAAGCAGCTACCTCCTTTGTTATGTCTGTGTTATCTCTGTAATGCTTGGGGCTATTAGAAACGCCCTTTTTTCAGTTTCATTTGGCTAATACCGGTCTCACTCAGCCACTGAAAGGTTTTCTCTGCTTTTTCAAGAGGAAAAAAGACTAGAGACCTGTGCTTTATGTCTTTTTGATGATGTCGGACAGGGTCCGACATTGGACTGGAAAGGGAAAATTGTAATGTTGGACCTGGTCCGCATAGGACCGCAAAAGGTTAAACCTGTTTTACTCTGAAAAAAAAAATACTTTAAACAGCGTGTGCAAAATAAATTGGACCTGACGTGCCTGACAAGCACTGAATAAATGAACCGCTAAGGGTTAACCGTGGTATATATATATATATATAATATATATATATATATATTAAAAGAAAAAAGTCTAGGCTAACTCACAATTGCTTCTTTCAGTTTTTAAGCGAAGTCCACCAAGAGAGGTTGCACTCTCAAAATTTTGGACACGACCACGGTGATTTTAAAAGATTACATTTATTTCAATAAAAACAAACAAACAAAAATGCAGCAATAGACAACAAGTTTCGACATCGTGTCTTGGTCAGGTTCGCATAGATTTCACACAAGGAATAGCTGTGATCATTTATACAAATAAAACAATTGGACAATTAGATAATCATATGGCCTGTATTGAGGTCTAATCACTTATTGAAACTGATCATTAAATGTTTCAATAAAAATACATACTAAATACACCCACCCCTCGTTATATCGCCCCTTGTAATACCGCAGATTCGGATATATCGAGGTCCTGGAGTTGGCTCCCCATTTTTACTCTCTAACTGCACATGCCTTAGCTGCACTATGGGCATTTTCACTTATAATTACTGTTTGTTTTATTTTGTACTGCACATCACAAACAAATATACAAAACAATTAAAAACAAAGCTTAATATCGTACTGATATCATATACACACGCACTGCACAAGAACACAAAGCAAATGAAATATCTACTTGCTGAAGTGTTTTTTTAAGCAATGCACAAGCAAAAGTCACACGTCTGTGACATCGGCTTCCTAACAACAAGCCTCCTATGTTGTGAATATATTCTTTCAATGCAGCAGTTTGGGCATCTGAAAAGGAGAGGAAGATTCATGAAAGTAACTGAGACTTAAGTTGATGAGAAGCAATTATCCTATGCAGTATGAATTAAAATGGTGTGCTTCTGTTTATACGTAAAATGAGAAAAAGCAGGTTTTGTAGAAGAATTATATTGGACCCTAGCACCCCAGATAAAGCGAGGGAGTGGTTGTACAGTATTAGCCTATTTGTTTTTCGATGGGTCTCTCGCTATATCACAGTCCCCGATATATAGCGGATTTGTACTGGACCCCGACACCTGTGATATATCGTGTGGTTGGTGTATATACATTACATTGTGCAAGTTAATTCATGTCATTGCTGTCAGGCTATGTTTACTGTCAATATACAATCATATGCTCGAACATCCAGATGATTAAAAATAAATTATCTGTTATTACAAAGCAATGGAATCAGAAATCACAAGGTACAATGTTATACTCAAAGTCAAAACTACAGACAATGTTTCCTACAATGTCATGTGTATTGCATTACAATGTTTCTATCAAAATCAAAAATTTGAATTTCATTAAATTGGTAATTGAAGTGTGCAATTCAGAATTTAACCATTGTATGAATCAAGGATATTTACTTTTTATTTTACAAAACAATAAATCAAAGGTGTGAACTTAAATCCAATGATTCATTCAAGCCATAAGGTTCAATAGTTTTTGAAGTGAAGATCCAATATGATTCTCTTTTTAACAATTGATTAATTATATTACCACTTCTTACAGAGGTTGACACTTTTTCTATACTTTTATACTTCTAAACTTAAAGCTTGAGACAGAACCATGATTCATTGCTTTCTAATGTTTTGCAATAGCATAATCCATATTGTTATTTTGGATTGCAGCTTAATGTTCTCCTATATATACTTTTAAGTTTATTTTTGTTTAACCCATGTAAACCAGCCCACAAGGACATGTAAGCATGCATACCACATGGGCAGAATTACAGCTGATGAAGTTCTGAATTGTATACTTCTGACCTGAATGTAGATGACTGAAGTATTTAGTATTGTATGTGTTGGAACAATGAGTACACCTACCACATCGATAATTACCATGTAATTCACTAGTTAGCCCATCTTCATTGGATACAGCTGAACTCTACATTGAAGAAAAAGCAGAATCTTTGATATTTCTACATCGTTTAAAACAGAATCTTGGAGGGGAAGTATTAACAGAGTATTAACATCACATTCTAGTATTTTCCAATATTGCAAAATAATATTTTTAACAGCATTAGCTGTATAATTATGTTCAGTTACAAAGGTCTCTTCAGTGGACTTGTTAATTTTTTTAGTTTCTAAAAGTGCATTTCATTCCATTACTTCTGATCGGTTACATGCCATTGCAACCAGATTTCTTTTGTAGCCTCTGGATACAAAAAGATCCTGCATATCTTTTGATTGAGTTTTATAATCTAACAGATTACTGCAAGTTCTTTTTAAACAAATAAATTGGCCATATGGTATGTTCTTAATCATATACTTTGGGTGATCACTATTTGCATGCAGAATAATATTTCTATCTGTAGGCTTACGAAAGAACAAGGTGTTAAATTTACCATCAGAATATATATATATATATATATATATATATATATATATATATATATAATATATATATATATATATATATAGGCTTTAATCAGTTCATATGTCAGGAAATGGTTGGGAGTTCCACGCTGCCTCAGCAGAATGGAACTTTATGGTAAATGAATACTGCAGCTACCAATCTCTGCTCTGACATAGGAGTTTAAGTGCGCCAGAGTCCGACAGGAAATGACATTAGTAGATTCACGTGACAAATGCGTAAGGGAGGCAGCACCTGTGTTGAAAACTGGAAGAAAATGGACAGCAAAGAAAGCTGTGGAAGATGTTAAAACTTCACTTTGAATCGAAGATATTATGGGGCAAGTTCAGCATGGAAAAGGAGGTTTTGGTCTCAGTTCAGCTCCTCCTACATGGCACAAGGCAACCCCAGCTCAACGGAGGAAGCTGGTAGTCAATGAGATGCAAAAGCAGGAGGAAAGGATCAGGTGTGTAAAAGCCATTTCCCAGGCCAAGCAGGGAGAATTTATGAGATTTACTAGGCGCCATGACCAAGTGCTGCGATGTTTGGCCATTGGATTGGAAGACAAGCGTAACCTGTCCAATAAGTTGCCACCAGTTCCATCAAATCGTTACACACAAAAGACAATATTCCTCCATCCAGGAGAGCAACCACCAAGAAAAGGTGTTAAAACCAAGCCTCGCCCAGGACAACTGGAGACTGGAAGATGCTGGCAGATGTTGGTCAACAGCTTATCACTGCTGAGCCACTCTTGAGGTTGTCTTGTGGTCTGGATCAGCATAGTCAACGAAACACAGAGGATGGAATGTGGCCACTTGAAGACCCCAAAGATGTACCTCTACTTAGAGACATCAATTCAGACGGTTGTCATGCTGATGCACTGGGAAGACCGATCTGGGTTGATCCTTGGAGCCAGCATCGTAGAAGGATTGTGTGTGCTGATCCGTGAAACAGGGGAGCTGAGGCGCAGGTAACGCTACGGGTTGTCTATCCTACACCAGCATTAGTGGACTGATCAGTCTGCTATGTTCCTGACAGCAATCAACACCAGACAGAAGGATATGATGGAAAACAACACAAATGGATGGAGATGCAGATGGATCACATTAGTTTACTGCAAAGCTACGTCTTAGTTGGTGCTTATCTTGGCGAGAGCCAAGTTCAAATCAACATGAAGTTCTCATGTAAAATCATTAATATATATGGATATATATATATATATATATATATATATATATATTATATATAACATATATATATATAATATATAAATATATATGTTTTAATCAGGAATATAATTATTGTGAATCGGAGACCGTTAACTTATTTTCAGAGAATTGAAATTTGACAGAATTTGTGAAAAATAGGAGTCCTTAAATACATTACTGAGGCAAGTGGGGATGATACCCGTTCAACTGCAAAAACACGTTAGAAGACGGTGTAAAGATGGGGCAGAAGTCAGAGTCCTACTTCCACATGGTATCTACGTTCAGGTTAGATTGTAAAATAGATGGGTTTATTTGTGGGGTTGTATTGTTATGTTTTGTTGTATTGTATTATATTGTATTGGATGGTATAGTTTAATGTAGTTTGGCAGGGGTGATGTTTGGAGCTCGTCTCTGCCAGACTACATCTCGTGTGAATGCATGATCGGCAGCTCGTGATTTAGTGAAAAATTGACTGTCGACCACACATGTTAAAAGTATCGTGCAGAATGTGACCATCTCCAGATGGATTAATTTATTGCTGATCTGGAGATGGTCACAAGTATAAAAAGCCACAGCTATGGCTGAATGAGACAGGTGTACAGAGAGGAGATACGTGAGCGAGAGAGGCGAGGGAAAGATTACAAAATGAATACACTTGCTACGCGTGCTGGAGGGACCAGCATGGTACACGTTTTGGTGGGGGTATTTGTGTGTGTGGGATTTGTTTTGTTTAAACTTTTTCTTTTGGCTCTGTGAGCTGTGTTCTTGTAAAAAGGGTTTGATTTATTTGTGTATAATAAATACGTGCAGCAGTGCTTCAGCCTGCAGTACTTGTGTGTCTGTGTCAACTTCCTGGTCTGGGGATGTCATCCATGAAGCCATCCAGCCACAGCAAGCAATGAGTTTTTAATACCTTTCAATGAATGAACTACTAAAAAAAAGTCCCTTGCAAAAGCGAAGCTTTGCTATGCAGGACATCAACATGACATGATACATAACATACCAGGACTTTGTAAAACATTCAATGGTATTGGATACGTAAGTAGTGCTCTATGGGCTTCCTCCACGCACCCCAACCCTGAATTGAACAACAGCCCCTACCATTAAGTCCTCAGGGCAAGGCAAAAAGAAAATGAGTGGCCTTGAACAAAACTACCAAGGCCTTTTCTAAAGGTCTGTCTTTACCCTTACAATTATACAATTATCCTGTTCAAAGCTTTGACCTGTTCTATTTTTGCAGCAGCAATGCTGTTATTAATTAACTATCTAAAAATAAAAAAAACAGTTACATACAGGTACTGATATTTGATGTTTTGCACATGAAGCTAATATTAAGGGTTCATTATTACTTTAAACACTAAAAGATTTTACAGAGTTTTATTAGAACACATCTTGGACTACCTAATGTAACCTTAGATAAGGTAGACTAGGATAAAATGCTTATCAGGCTCTGTCAAACCATTCAAATGTCATAATATTATCAGAAATGTTATCAAGATCCTTTTGAAAAACAAGTAGTGAACCAAAACAATTTACCCCCCCCCCCCCCCCCCCAACCACACACACACACACACACAGCTAGAGATTTGATAGATTCAATAATGATTTAAGTGTGTGCTCTGCCAATGCAAGTGGTACTGAATACAAATGAAGGAACTGCATAACATTTTAAAGTGTTAAAAATCTGATTGAAATCAAAGAAAACAGAAGCAGGCCATTTCTCCCATCAGGCCCATTGAGCCTGAGAGCAAGGTCATTGAATGTTTCATTATATCTGGTGGTAATGTTTCTTTCCTAACAGAGCTCCAAAGTAAGCTAACAGCCTAAGCAGGGCTGAAATGCACAACCCCCATGCGACCAAAAGCAGTACAGCATTCTTCACTTGTGGTTTTCTTTGAATGGGACTGCGCGGATTGTGTGTTTGAACACACTGAAACCCTTTATTAATCAAACACTTCATTTCCAACGGCAGCATAAAGTTTCAATTTATGTCAAGCGTGCTTCTAAAATGAATTCTGACATAATAAAAACAGAAAACATATTTTTAGAATTATAAATAAGCAACAAGTCCTATATAGCCTTATTTCCAAACATAAATTTCCAACTGAACAAAAGTATTCTTTTTTTTAGAAGATGAGGATATTTCCCTGAAAATGATACTGAAAATGTACTATTTTGTTTACATTACCACAGAAACGTACCTTCAAAAACCCAGATTATTCTAGTCAGTAAAGTAACAGGGCCAAGTGGTAAATATAAACTCTGAATACCAGAGTCCTCAAGATACATGCTCTAAGGAACTTGCACACATCAAGCATACTATATGTGCAAAGGGTAACTGCAGCAACACAGTGCATGGAGGCATTGTGAGAAAGACTGGTAAGACAGCGCCCAACTAAAAACTACAAATTGTTTGTTTATTTATTTATTTATTTATTTATTTATTTATTTATGTGGATAAGCTCCAGTAATCTCCTCAGCCTCAAGGCAAGCCAGAAAGAAAGTCACGAGGGCAGCTTAACTACAATAGTGTCAGGGTAGAGGTAAAATTACAAAGAGCATGTACGAAAAGCATTACTACCCTCTGTCATGTACAATGCACACACAAATCATATGTGATTGTCCTTTGAACATGAATGTAGGCCTTAATGGGTTAAGTTACAATCCTGATGCACATGCATAACTGTTCTGCATAAAAAAAAAAAAAAAAAAAAAAAAAAAAAAAGATTTTATGTTAACCATTTGTCTTTATAAAATTTCATATAAGAGGTAAAGATGCACACTATACTTAATGTAGATACAAACAAAACAAACATTGTCTAAAACATACTTTATGTCTAAAATGATGGTTTTACTAATGAAAGAAATATTAAGGGTTTTTTTTTGATAGTATATATATATATATATATAGTTATTTATTAATGACGTTATTACTATTTTATACAGTACATTTGTAAAGCAACCTACTTATTTATAATACTTTTTGTTTGGAAAATATACTTTTCTTTGTGCTTTACTGTTTAATATTTCAAGCCTGTTCAACTTAACATAATACAATTTACATATCCTAGTAAAATCAGATTATTACCAATGTTTAGTTTTTTTGTGTGTTTATTTCTTTAATTAACACAATGACACTTTTATATTTTAAGAACTGTTAGATATTAGATATCGAGTCACATGTCCTTTCCGCTTGTAAGTGTAAAAAGTGTACTCCTATTTTGCTGCAAGGATAAATCAGGTTAATGTTATAAAATGAATGTGAAAAAATACACTTGTACAAACAGAACAGAAATTGTGGCCTTTGAGACCACTGTGAAAGGTATTCTTCCTGTTATGATCATCTGCTAAGTCTCACAAAGGCACTTCTCAGTGGCACACCTCACAGCATCTTCAGTATTCCTTTTGTGCTTGTTCAGGTGCTCTGGTTGAATCAGTTGATGAGACCTGCTCGGGTCAGTAATAGGCTGATGGCTCTGGGGCTACAATAGAAAGTAGGTTTCAAATGTTTCACTCATCAGGCTGATGCTGTGTGGAATGTAGTCCTAGAAGGTTAAGGCTGAGGAATGACAATATTGTTTTTTCTGTCCTACATACCAAAGAAAGAAAAGGAAACCGGGATCACACTTAAATCAGGTGTTCATGCATGCAACACAATCAATAGATGACAAGGCTCTTTGTTTGTTTGCCATTACCATGCCAACTGATAGGAACGTGTTAATAACAGGCTTTTCTTTAAAAGTGTGTGATGTTTTTCTCTTCCTTGTTTTATTTTTCAATCATTAGGGTAAACTTTGTTTGCACAAGTGTGTTACTGAATTACCAGGCCCTTGATATTCTAAAAGCTTTAGGTAAGACATTTTATTCAGGGTCTCTAAGTAGAGATTTTACATTGTAAAATTATCTATTATAGTATATTATATTATATTATATATAAGATATATACATCTTTCTCAGCTCTTCTATATATATATATATATATATATATAACTGGTTGCTGTACACCAACTTGTAAAGGTTAAATGATCTATGTGAAGTGTAGTAGTGCAGAAGGTTGAATGAGGGCATTCACCATCTCTTATCTGTTCAGAAAAGGAAAGAAAAAATATCATACAGCAGATCCACAACCCCCCCTGCTGGCATTTATATATCAGAATTCAACAAAAAATGAAACAGCTTACCTTAAGTCATATATCTTTAAAAAAGCCCAGTGATCAATGTTTAATTCATGTTTTAAGTTAAATGTACTTACTGATGTTGAAGCCTATTCAGAACAAGTGTTGAATGGTTAGGAATAGGGTAACATTATTTGTTAAAATGTTAGTTATTATTACAGTTGTGTTAATTATTGCTCAGTTAGGGACAGATCCTCAAAGCTATATTCTCCAGAAAGTCATACTCTCAATTTATCTAGAGCAGGGATTCACAGAAACAAAAAAAAAACCTTAATATGTTTTAGACATAAAAGTCCTTCATCAGTGTGGTGTTTGAGGTTTTTGGGGTTGTGTGTTCAATTGTGTGTTCAATAACATTGAAAAATTAGAAGAGAATTTAAGACTAATTAACATGTTGTTGATACCACCACAACCCATATAGTTGGCTACTAAGTGTCATTTCTACATGAGAGAGTTTGACAGTTATGAACAAAGACAGTGGATCACCAGTAATCTTCTGAACAATTTAACCTCTGAGCAACCAGTCAGCTGTACCGGCCACCCTGGATGAATAAGCTGGGGCTGCTTGATCGAATCCAGATGTTGCTGACACCCAGCACCATTTGTGTCACAAATAATGTATTTCTTCATGAAGTGCTTTGACTATTAATTCAGGAGCTGCCCTTCTGTTCTAGTTGCATGCCACATTCATATATTATGCTGGCTAGATCAGCCAGTGTTATTATGTTAGTAAACACCAGAAGCATCTAGTGCACAGCAGTGTATTTCAAGCAAAAGAAAAATATAATTGATCCAAAGTAACATGTAACTAGAAGGCCCTGACCAATCTACCCTTGTGATGAGTCAAAGGGGTTTCGGTCTGTGATTCAGCCTCCCGACAGTAGGTGGCATCAAACCAACTCGGGACTTCCCTTACCAAGATCTCGTGACCATGGCAAAAGTCATCTTTTTGAGGGGCGGCACCTTGGTGAGGGGCGGAAGTACGAGTATGTAAATTCCAGCCACTGGAGTCAAGTGAAGGAGAAGGACACGTGTCGGTTGGGGATTGGTGTTCCACTGACTACAGAGGCGGGACATTACATACTAAAGGGAACGTACTACTGTGTTCGGGGTTGGTCCGAAAGAAAAAGTAGGAGGAGTCACGGGTGAAGGGAGAGACTGGTTTTGTGCAGCGGGTTTTTTTTGAAATACTAACATTTCTTTTGTCTTTTTTTTGTTTATGGTCACGACGAAGACAAATTAAAGACGTGTCATCAGTTTGTTTTGGATTTCACCCCTGCACTCCTTCCCTCACACCATTTTGTTTTTTTGTTTGTTATTTAATCCTTTTTGTTGTGTATAGAAAATAAAAATAAATTATTTTATTTCTGTACACATAAATTACTGTCTGGACATTCCATTTAATACACTCTCGCCTCACAATCTACCATATGCTACATGTATTTATGGCAGTCAACTAGAACTAGAAAGCTGCTCCTGAACTCAGAACCCAGAGTCTGAGTAAATTCAATAAGAATCACTCACAATGAGAATGGGTGCACTGCAAACGACCAAAGCACCTAATTTGTCTAGCAAGAGCATCAGCATTTTTAGCAGAAAGCTTCTACAGTTGGGTCCTCATCCTTTTGATATTATACATTATTACATAATTCCATTACCCTTATCAGTGTGAGTCTCATAAATGTTTAAGCAAATACCTGCACCTCACCAATGCAGCCAGTGAAATCAAGAATATATCTACAAAGAATGCATGGCGGAAAACTGGCTGCCAACCGGAGAACAAACACCTCCCAAGCAACTGCCCTAATCACTGCACAAAAAGAGACAAGCAGGTCTAGAGCTTTTTACCTCACTTCACCAACAGGGGTCAGAATCCTTAAC